>NW_003303747.1:289183-292031 GCF_000142945.1 Phytophthora infestans T30-4
CTCGTACGAGTACGAGTACTCGCGCCTCCCGAGAGCCACTCTCGTCGAGTGCTCCGACTGCGGGTCCGACACGGGACCCTGAGGTTGACCGCCTCCGTCAACGTCTCCTCGTGCTTGAGATTGCACTTGGCCTTGGGACTGGCGGTAATGCTGCCGCCCAGGCCGAGAATCAGGGCGAGCTCGCTCGTCTTGCGGGTCGCCTGGACCTGGTGGAGCGAGAGGTCGCGAGCCTGCACCTGCGAGGTGAACGCCGGACCTCTTCGTCCGATCTGGACGAGGCCTTTCGCATGATCCGACGGATCGAGGCTTTGTTGCCACGTCCGGAGCCGCCTGCGGCACACTCCCAGACGTACGCGTATGGTGCGTACCCGGCGTACTCAGCGTACTCGGCGTATGGCGCCGGGGTCCGTTCGTATGGAGCCCCTCCGGCGTACGGTCTTGACCGCAGCCTTGCCGTCCCGACCGAGGCTTGGGTGCCTGCTCCGACGCCCTCGTCGACGACTGTGACCGGCCCTCGCTTCGAGGAGCTGGGTCAAGGGGGGTCTGCGAGTCAGCAACCCCCTGCGGGTCAAAGTACCGCTTAAGACGTCCGACATAGAACGTCGGGTGCGTCGTCATTGACTTTGGAAGGTCGATGGTGTACGACGCACCATGTCTGGCCAGGACTGCAAAAGGTCCGATGAAGCGGTGCTTCAGCTTGTTGCTGCCGACAGAGCTGACAGTGTCTAGCGGTAGGTTCCTCGTGTCTAATAGCACTAAGTCCCCCACTTTAAATACACTTAAGTTTCCTCTTCCATGTTTGTCTGAGTACTCCTTTTGTCTATCCTGGGCCGCTGCCATGGCATCGCGGACCCTGCTGACAATGTTCAGCTTGGTATCCATAAAGGATTCCACCTGTTTCCGCAGCGAAACTGGCCTCACATCCGAGACCTGGGAGGAAAGGGCTTTCCGAGCCTCTCCCCCACTTAGAATAGAGGAGTCAGTGTTTCCTCGAAGAGTGAGAGGCACTCTGGGGTGGCGGAAGCCGTTCAAGTAGAACGGCGTGAACCCCGTGGACGCGTGCACCGCGTTGTTGAGCGCAAACTCAACAACTGGAAGCTGCGTCGACCACGTACGTGGCGCTGCCGCGCACACACTGCGCAGAGTGTCCTCGAGCACTCGATTGACGCGCTCTGTTTGGCCGTCTGTCTGTGGATGATCCGCAGTGGACATCTGCAGACGAGTTCCCAGTAAAGGGAACAGCGTTTTCCAAAACGCAGCAGTGAACCGCGGGTCTCGGTCCGAGACAATCGTCTCCGGGAGACCGTGATAGCGGAACACGCCATCGACGAACAACCTTGCGGTTTGTTCGCCCGTCACAGTGACGGGAACTGGAGCAAGATGTACCATCTTGCTCAGCCGACACACGAACACCAAAATTCCGGTGTTGCCGTGTCCGTCGGCGGGAAGCCCAAAGATGAAGTCAAGACTCATCGACTTCCAACAATCAGCCGGTACGGGCAGGCTCTGTAGTGGAGCCGAAGAGTGCCCTGCGGGTTTAACCCGCTGACATGTTTCACATGTCTTGACGTACCGGGCGACCCACTTGTACATGTGGGTCCACCAGAAGGACTGAGAGACCGACAGAAAGGTCTTCTCGCGGCCCAAGTGGCCGCTGGAGGGCGCGTCATGCGCCTCCGCGAGGATGTCGAACTTCAGATCCTCGTCGTTGGGTACAACCACCCGTGGAGGATCAGTGGGCTCTACCCGATAATAGAGGAGGCCCTCCTTCAACTCATATCGGTGGAGCCGTGAGCGCTGTCGCGACGAGAGCCAGTCGGACTTCGCGCTCGTTCCGGCCTTAAGGAACTTGACGATAGGCGCGACAGCCTCATCGTCCCGATACGCCATGCGTATCCGATCATATAGATCCGTTGTCACCCGCGTGATGTGGGCCAACTCATAGTCGGGACGCCTAGAGAGGGCGTCCGCAAGCACGTTGAGCTTGCCCGGCTTGTACTCGACGCGGAAGTTATATTCCGCGAAGAAGGACAGCCACCTCGCCATCCGTTGGGAGAGGTGAGGCGAGTTAGTCGCCGTCCTCAAGGACGCGTGGTCTGTGTAGATCACAAAGGGCGTAGAGCCCAGAAGGTGAACACGGAACTTCACAAGGGCATATTTCATTGCCAGGAGCTCCTTGTCATGGACAGGGTAGTTCCGCTCGGCGGCTTTGAGCTGCCTGGACTGGAATGAGATGACTCGTTCCTGTCCAGCCGTGTCGTCCTGCAGCAATGCACACCCGATGGCGTAATCGGAGGCATCGCAGACGACGCTAAACGGCTTCGTCTCGTCCGGCAGAGCCAGGACAGGGGCCTCTTGGAGACTGGCCTTGATGCTGTCAAAAGCATCCTGGTGCTCTTGCTCCCAGCGCCAGTCGACGTCCTTCTGAAGGAGGCTCGACAAGGGCTTAGCGAAGCCCGCGTACCCAGCGCTGTACTTGTGAAGGTAGTTGGCCAAACCCAACCACTTTCGAAGATCCTTCTGGGATCGGGGCGTCGGCCATGCTGCTATGGCCTTGACCTTGTCTGGGTCAGCCCGAACGCCCACGTTGCTTACGAAGCAACCGAGAACTTTGATCTCTGGTGACGCGAAAACGCACTTGTCGATGTTGGCGTAGAGCTTGTTCGCTCGCATCACGTCCAACACTCGACGGAGGTGTCCTAGATGCACCTCCATGGCCGTCTTGCCTCCCTCGGCACGGCTATGGACGAAAATGTCGTCGAAGTACGTCTGTACGAAGGTACCGCAAAGGGCGGAACAATTGCGTCACCAGGCGATTGAACGTCGCCGGGGCGTTAGACAAGCCCTG
>NW_003303747.1:294709-322890 GCF_000142945.1 Phytophthora infestans T30-4
CACGACCGCTAAGGTTGGAGAGTGCAAAAGCAACACGCAGTTGCTCGGTCGAGATCAGAGCCGCGTCCATCGCGAGCTCTACTTCTCGGACCCAGAAGTGAAGGTTCTCGCCTTCCTTCCCTTCATACGGCTTTACCTTCAGCCGTATTGGCTTCGGGTGAGGCGGGTTTGCTCCCGCCGCCGGAGCCTGCAGGTTCTCCCGCACATGCGCGATGAGGCCCTGCTCGTACGCGTCGAATGCATTGACGCGCTCGAGCTGCTCAGCCGGTGTTGATACCACCAGGCTCTGCAGGGCCTCCATCCCGAAGATGCCTGCCATCTTCCGAACCGACTCGAACTGAGAGTCGTTCATATGGGAGAAGTCGTTCCTATCCATGGCAACGAACTTCGGAGGTTCAGGTAGTCTACCCGCGATGGCGTGGATTGACTACAAGTGCTACCAAGTGTGACGGGGTCACACAGCACCTTGCGCTAGAGGAAGTTATCTTCCGAGAGTATACAAACTCTCAGTGAACGGCAGTTCACAGGTCCCCTCTTTAATTAAAGAGAGCGAAGTGACCTAAATAAGGTAGATTGTAAACTGAGTATATTTATAGGTAGGTTAAGTTTGAGGTTAATACAAACTATCAGTTACCTATAGTAATGCAATGTCATTTAACCAATGGTTGGTTTTGAATGACCTTGGTACCTTGTACCAAATATCCCGGAGTATGACATGTCATACTCCTGAAGTGTGAAGTGTCACACTTCATGTAACCAGGGTACACTTAGTGCTACGTACCCCGTTACAGTCATGCTGGCTGCGGTTCTCACTTATCTTCTCAATACCGTAGCCCAAAAGTCGACTGCACAAGATCATACAGTGATACAAGCGCGGCGCCTACACGCTGCGCCACCGATGGCCAGGAAGATGTCCTTAGCCGCCGGTCCCCATGGTATAACTACCCCGGCACATAGTCAACGCTTTGGTTGCCGTCGACGGCGACACTGACTTAGGTGAATACTAGCCGTTCGCCGCCGCTACGCGGCGGAGTGAAATGGTTTGTTGGAGATGTGATGGCCCCAAATTTAAGTGCTTCTTGGTGTCGCATGCTTTGTATACGTCGTTCACCCCGTAGATCTTGGCATCGTGTATTTAACCACTTGCCTTTCCGTAGTCTCATTCGGCTCCGTATAATATCGTGGTTTGGAACGTTTCCGTTACCCCGTACTACAGGTTGGGTGTTGTTTTCTTCAATGACCCATGCTCTTTCTTGCTCTTCCCGGCTTCGTGGTTCCTGCTCACCCATGGCCCACGCTGCTCAGCGGTTATGTCCTCTCTCTTGTGGGTTCATGCGCTTTAGTACGGCCTTATCGTAAATGCTAACTTTTCTCTCTGTTCTCAAACGTTTATGTGGGTTGCACTGGCTTCGTGGTAGATACTATTTCGTGGCCGTTGGCCTTCCATCGCCGGTGCTCTAGCCGAAGTGTGCTATTCCGTGGTTTGGTGACTTCATGCAGTCGTGTTGTTTCGTCGCCCGTGTATCGTGCTCTCCAGGTGAGGTTCAATCGACCGCGGTATCACGCTATCGTATAATCACGGTGTGCAATGCTGTCTATGGTATTGTGCTTACGTAGTGTATCTGCGTTGTCCGTGTTATCGTGTTCTACAATGGCAACGAGCTCCACAGTGTGCAGTCGTGGTCACCCCAAGCGCCCACCTCCCCGTTTATTTCGTGGCTGGCCCGCCGTTCGTGCAATCTAGTTCCTCCGTGGCTCGGTAAGCTTGGGTTCAACACTGGTATCGTTCTTCGCGGCACTGTGATTTTACGTCTATAGCTCTGCGGCTGCGATCTCCCATGGCTTAGTGGCACAGCCTATGCTATCGTGCTAGCTTGTGGTGTCGCGGCTGGTCTGTCGTCCGTGTGATTGTTAGCTACCGTAGTATCTGGCTCGGTGAGATCCGGTTCTATCCTGATATCGTGCTCTAATGCTCGATGACTTCCCGTTTTCGGACTCCCGCCGCTTCATGCCTGGTCCGTCGACCGTTCTCCGTGCTCTTCCGTGGTGCTATGGGAGAGTTGCTGTCCATGCACTCTTACCGCTACGTGCGTACCCTTCCGTAGCCACCCTTTTTAGCATGCTGGGGTATCTGTATATCTATTTCCCTTCCGTGGTCTGTACGCTCCCGTCATATTCTTGTCCCTCTGTCCTTTTCATAGCTGCGTGAGCTTCCGTCTTTCACGCTACGCATAAAACTTCGTGGTTTGCATCGGCTAAGTCTTCTATCATCGTCCATGGCCTTCCGTGCTTCGTGTTGCTCTTCTATCCCATAGTGTACATAGTGTAGGTCGGTATTCCTTCGTGTTTCGTGTCCTTGCTTAGACATGTGCATCCGCGCCAACTTAATCACAAACGCTGTTCCCGTTTTGCTTGATGTACACAACGTATATTGTTGGAAAGCTCACATAATATCTGAAGGTCGCACACTACGCGCGCAAATACAAAGGAAGACAATACTTTCTTACGGAGGTGCAGGGGTGTAAGCCACAATAGTCATATTTTAAAGTTTTCACATTATTAATAATAGTAGTACAATTACTATTTATTATTAAGCGCTGATATAGTTATTATGTGTACTACTACAAATGGCTGCAAGCAAAAATATGCAAATTATTTTGAATAGTACTAAGCAAAATATTAGTGTAAGTTAAATTAGAACAACAGTACTACGAAGCCTAAAACATTATTCTATATCCAATAAGTACTAAAGTTTCGATTGAGGCCGACATATAAGTCACCAAAGCCTACACTTTTTTTCAGCAGCTCCTACTACGATATAGTACGTGTGTGCTCATCGGCGCCTTTTAATTATGCTAACTAACGCGCACACAGGCAGCGCCCTTTGCGTGGCCAGTCGAACCGCAGCTGAAAATGGGGCAAAATGAAATTTGAACTGTGCATTTTAAGTACGATGTGTAGACCACATATAATATGTACACCACACATTGCAATTTTAGCGAATCGAGGCCGCCTTCGCTGCGCTCGGCAGCCAGTAGAACGCGCGTATTAGCGTGAGTTTTATTAGCCCTAGCCCGTTACGGACGGACGTACGGACAGACACACGTCAGACTCCACTAGGGGGGTAAGACTAGCCGTTCGCCGCCGCTACGCGGCGGAGTGGCATGGTTTGTTGGAGATGAGGTGGCCGCAAATTTAAGTGCTTCTTGGTGTCGCGTACTTTGTTAGCGTCGTTCACCCCAGTAGATCTTGGCTTCGTGTACTTAACTATTTACCATTCCGTAGTCTCATGCGGACCCGTATAATATCGTTGTTTGGTACGCTTCCGTTACCCCGTACTACAGGTTGGATGTCATGTTCGACAGTGGCCGTAACTATTCCGTGATCTTTCTGGCTTCGTGGCTACCTGCCCACCGGTGACCCACGCTGCTTATTGGTTATACGACCTCTCTTTTGGGATCATACTTGTTAGTACGGCCTCTTTCGTGGCCGTTGGCCTCCCATCGCTGGTACTCTGGCCGAAGAGTGCTATTCCGTGGTTTGGCGCATTCACGCAGTCGTATTATTCCATCACCCGTGTATCGTGCTCTCCTGGTGAGGTTCCATCGACCGCGGTATCACGCTATCGTGCAATCGCGGTGTGGTAATGCTGTCTATGGTATTGTGCTCGCGTAGTGCATCTGCTTTGCCCGCGTATCGTGTTCTACAATGGTATCGTGCTCCGCGGTGTGCAACCGTGGTATCCCGAATCGTTTCCCTGTGACTTCGTGGCTGGTACGTCGTCCGTGCAATCATGTTGTAATGCACTATTGTCCCTCGATGCTAGGTGACCTCAGGCTCTACACTGGTACCGCGTGGCTGCGTGTTCTCCCACGGTTTAGTGGTTAATCCAACGTCTATGCTGTCGTTTATGGCGTGGTGTTGACGTTGGTCGGTCGTCCAAGCTATCGTTAGCTACCGTAGTATCGTGTGCCGTGGCTCGGTGGGCTGTCCTGGTATCGTACTCCAATGTTCAGTGATTTCCCGCTTATGCTCTCCCGTGAATTTGTGTTTGGCCGCCGACCGTGCTTCGGGGTAACCTGTGGTGGGAGAACTCCTTTCCGTGCACTCGCACAGCTGCGTGGTCTACCGTGACTGTGAACGTGCTCTCTCTTGGTCCGTGCTTTTTCAGTGTGTTGGCGTTTCATTATTTCAGCTCTCACCCGCTGTCATCTGATCGTGCGGCTCCGTGTTTTTCAGGCTCTTCCCTGGTTCGTGCTTCGTATGAAATTTCGTGGCCTATTCTTTTATCGTCCGTGACTTTCCGTATTTCAAGCTGTTCCTTCTATCGCGTTATGTACATGATCTGACCCGGTCTTCCTCCGTGTTTCGTGTTCTTGTTTAATCACGTGCCTCTACGCTAATTCAATCACAAACACTGCTCCCACTGCACTGCATGTATGTTACGTATCGTGTTCGAGAGGGCGCACATGCTCTTAGGGGTGCAAAATACGCGCTAATACAAAGAAAACGTTCTTTTTTTTAGTAGCGGAGAAGTGTACATGGTTATGTGCGGTGGAAGCCACTATATTCATATTTTAAATATTTAATATTAATAATAAATTGTGCATCTTCATCTAACGCAAATATGATACAATACTTTAAGGTTATTAGTATTAGATATATAGTGCATTTAAATTTGATAAGCGCTACTAAATTAATTTTGTGTAGTACTACTACAAACGTCTGCAAGCAATAATATGAGACTTTAGAATAGTACTAAGCAAAATTATCTTAGAAAGTAAAAAAAATGCTACAAAGCTAAAACAAATCATATTATAACCAATAAGTACTAAAGGCTTCATTTAAGCCGAAATATAAGTCACCAAGGCCTACAATTTTTTCAAACAGCTCCCACGACGATATACTACGTGTGTGCGCGTTGGCGCCTTCTACCAATGCTAACTAACGCACGCACAGGCAGCGCCCTTTGCGTGAGGTGGCGCTCCAGCGTTAAAAATGGGGGCAAAATGAAATTTGAACGGTGCTTTTAAGTACGATGTGTTGACCACATACAGTGTGTACGCCACATATTGCAATTTTAGCGAATCGAGGCCGCCTTCGCTGCGCTCGGCAGCCAGTAGAACGCCCGCATTTGCGTTACATGAATTAACCCTAGCCGCGGACGGACGTACGGACGGACAGACAACACACTCCACTAGAGGGGTAAGACTAGCCGTTCGCCGCCGCTACGCGGCGGAGGTGGCAGGCTGTAGTCCCAGGGGAAATGGGCTCACGCCTTCGCTGCGCTTAAACATGTTTTATGTAAACGTTATGTATTAAATGCATTTGAAGTTGAACATTCCTACTCCGAACCAAAGATCTGTCTGTAGACAATATTCTGGGCGTAGACCCCATCCTCCTCCTCCAACTTTGGGTACTCGACCAGCGCCTTGAATCTTGATCTTGAAGTAACTCGCGACATCGCAACGTACAGCTGCCCGTGGGAGAAGCAAGGCGTAGCAAGATACAGCCCCAAGTACTGCACCGTTTGTCCTTGCGCCTTGTTAATCGTCATCGCAAAGGCCGGTTGGACAGGAAACTGCTTGCGTCTCAAATGAAACGGAAAGCTCCGAATGTCTCCGTCACTGATGAAAACAATGCGGGGAATCAACACATGTTGCCCTTGTCGCTCACCGGTCATGATTGTGGCGTGGATGACATGTGGCTTGAGGGCCACAATTCGAAGCCGTGTTCCGTTGCACAGCCCTAGATCTGGATTCAGGTTCCGCATCATCATGATAGGCATTCCTACCTTGAGGGTCAGCTTGTGGGGCGGCATTCCACTGATATTCATCGAGTGGAGTACCTCCTGCTCGAAGAAATTGCCATCACCGTCGTCTTGTACAGAATCGGAAGACATGTATTCCCGCGCCTGTCCAGTTAATCGATCGGTCACCGCTTCATTGATGCGGTGCACGATTGCGTTCGTGGTCGTGAGGATCGTTCGGTTAGCGAAATACTCGTCGGTAGCAACCTCGGGGTTATTAATCTCGCCATACATCTCGTCGATGATCCGATCCATGCCTCTTGGAATAACGCCCGGACGAATTTCCTGGTCCTCATCCTCAGGCACAGGTGGATTCTCAATCAGCATATCGCGCGGGATCTTCATGTAATCGTTTCCTAGGGAAGGGTTTACATCATGCCTTCCCTCCCCGACTTGCAGCAGAAACTCGGAGAACGCAGCCATTTCCTCAGCAGTGTCTGCAGTATCAGCTGTGCGCACTCGCATGTTTTCCGTAAGACGGAACGTCTGGAATTGGGGCCACAGCCTAGACGACTTGAAGCAAGCGTCAATTGTCTCGACGGGTGTTCCATTCTTAACGACCGGGAGAATCTGGCGGAAATCTCCCGAAAGTACAAACACTTTCCCCCCAAAAGGCTCGGTATCGTTGTCAAGTATGTCCCGCAGTGTTCGGTCTACTGCCTCGAATGCGTGGCGATGGGCCATAGGTGCTTCGTCCCAAATAATTAAACTTGCATGCTTAATCAACTCCTGAATATGGGAGTTCTTCCTGATACCGCACGTCGAGCTCTCGTTCAATTTCAAAGGGATCTTGAATGTAGAATGAGCTGTCCTACCACCCATGAGCAAGAGCGAGGCAATACCGCTAGACGCCACAGCGATGGCGATTTTCCCCGAGAGTCTGACTTTGGCCAGTATGTTTCGAAGCAGTGTAGATTTTCCAGTACCACCCGGGCCATCGACAAAAAAAAACTTCTTGCCTTCATCCGGGCATTCAACCGCTTCAATAATCTGGTCGTAAGCCACCCGCTGACTTTCGTTTAGCTGATCTTCTGTGCTTACAATTGCCTCCAAAGATGACGCGTCGTATCCAGTCAGCTCACGTCGTAGTAATCCCTTTTGGCGAAGCGCTTCACGAATCAATGTTGGGAACGACCCCAACTGAGGAAGCTCGTCGAAGTCAGCTACCGCATACCCACTCGCTTGAAGTAGTTCTTGAATGCTCATCAGCGTTTCAAATTCGATCAACGCCGACTTAAAGGGGTCCATCAAAGCCTGATGTTTGCGTGCGAAGTCCTGGGAAAGATCCGCGAAAAACCGATCCCATAGAACACCAACATTTGCTGGAGCTGAATACACCAGAATGATGACGAAGAGCTGGCGTAGCTGATACGGCATTTGGAACTCAGCTGCCTCCCTCAAACACGAAACCCACTCGTTATCATTCTCCAAGTAGCCAGCTTCCCGCGCCGCAATTTGGAATGTGGGGCAGACAATCCCGTTAACCGTTCTCAAGTCTTCAAACGATGTTGGACCTCTACGCTGACAGAGCAGTAGCCGAAGATAGAACCGCTCCATGTCTCGAGGAGACACATGAATCATGCGACCAACCGCAGCTTGATACTGTTTCCTGCGAACCCACCTTTTCGGTTGCCCTTTCTCCGGCGCTTTCCAGCAGAACTCTTTAGGGATGTCCTGATACAACATCGTTCTGGCAATATGATTCTGAGGTTCTTCACTCGCACACAACTCAAAGAATCTGGTCAGCATCGTGTGACTACCACGTTCCAAAACGGCCTCCGGGTTTTCCGTTTCGCGGAAGCAAACCGTCTGCCCTGACTCGAGATGAACCGTCAGCTGTGTCACCGCATGGGTTTTCCCCTGAATCGTGAAATCGAGCAGGCGCATGCAAGCTTCCACCGGAGAAATGTAACGGGCGCTCAAGAAACGTAGAATCTCATTTGGTTCTCGACGCGCACTCTGCTGCCCTCCTCGGACTTCTTCCACAGTGAGTATAGCCATGTCGGGTCCTTTGTACACATACTTGTACAGGTATTTAACCGCAGTAATATCCGTGCACACTTCCACATTGATGTGGCAGTTGTACTTCTGGGATAAGTACGGGTTGTACGGTACAACCCACTGGTTGATCGTAGCATTGTCGTATTCTCTGCCTTTGAACTTTAGAACACCTTCTTGCCGTCGACGTCGTCTGTACACTGGATATCCGTTGGCATTGGCTTGTGTAACTTCTGCTAAGGGCTTCGGATATCCTTTGGTGCACTTGCCGTCCTTCATACACGCGCAGAAAGGGTTTGCAGGCCCACATGGACCATGGAGCATGTATGCCATGACCGTCTCATACAGCTGAGGGTTTGTATCCTTATCTGGGATCTCAGCGCATACCATCTTGTCTACGATCTCGCGCGTTCGAGGTTTGTCTTCGTCAGCCAGAATAATCAATACGTGAGCGTGGGGGAGCCCTCGTTTTTGAAACTCGACAACGTAAATCCGCGCGCGCACTCGCCCCAGAACGCCTTGGTTTAAATCGTCAAGCGTCGCTTGCAGTTTCTGCTGCCACACGCGAGCCACGATGTCTGGTCGATCTTGAGCTGTCTGGATATCGGAAGGTATCGCTTCAAGAATCTCGTCCCACTTAGGGTTGCACGTTTCCGTCAAGAAGACGTCGGGCCGTCCATACTCCCGAACAATTGCCATCGAATCTTGATACGACTTGTACATGGACCGCGGGCTACCCAGGTGCGAAGCCGGTAGTATGATACGCTTGCCAACCTGATTAAGAAAGTGGGTAGGTCGTCCTCTGTTGCCTCCGTCCTGGTCCGGGTGCACCAATCTGTTCTGGACCCGGTCGTATTCCGACAGCAGCACTTCTCCTTCCGCCAGAGCCAAAGTATCTTCGTTGAGCAAAGCGTCTTGAACACCCCTGTATTGATCGGCGCGAAGTGTTTTCTGATTGTCGGCCACCCAGCGAAGCTGTTCTTGCTCACATTTTGCACGCTGATCTACACACCACTGTTGAAATAGACGCCCGCCTTGGTGGAGAGCGGACTGGTCATCCACTTTCTGATGAAGGCGGAACGCGACGTGTTCACGAAGCGACATCGCCTTCTTGTTTCGATACTCAGCACCATTCGCGAACTCGTCTGTGTAGGTCCAGCCCTTCTCTCCATATGGAAGGAGAAGCGGGTATTGGAGTGGATCGTAATCGGCGTGAGTCTCATACAAACGTAGCAGCCTTTGATCGCGTGTAAAGAGTAGTAGATCCCGAGGCTGAGCCAGGTTGCCATCCTCAATGAGAGTCGCAGCCACTTCAGACACAGTGGGGCGGTTATGCGTCCTCGGTCGCGAGGAGTTATCATGCAGACGGAAGACCAAATCTACTGGAGTCTCCGTGTTTTGTTGACGCACTTGCTGCCCAAAGTGGAGGAACCGTTGCGCTAATGGGTTGTGCTCTGCCATCATTTTCTCGATGTCTAGTAGTGCATCACGATCCAGATCCGCGAATATACCAAGACGTCGCTCCGCGCGGCGTTGCATGTCTGGATCCACAATGTAGATCTGCGCAAACTTGGGTGCTACTCGCGCGCCTGTCCGACGGTCTATGTGGGGGAGGAGAGATCCTAGGTAGTGCCCCATAGCCCCTTGAATGCGATATGTGTACACCCCGTGTGTACCCGCAACGCTCTCGTCTTGATGCACATTTTGAAACGATCGGTTTGAGCACGAAGCACCAATCGACGTAAACGCGAAGGCTTGATTGTAGGCACGAATTTGACGGCGGAACTCGGGATCTCCGTACAGCTGAAGAAGTTTTGGTGGCGCGGGGTGCAGTGGAGGCAGCTTTACCCTGCCTGCCAGACAGCATGATATCGTAGACTCGCCTGGCCACTTCCAAGCATTGCAGACCGGACAAACGGTTGTAGCCGGGAGCTTGTGTCGCCCGTTAACCACGTGGTCACCCGTTATCATGGACGCGTCGAAGTCTGCGAGGGAAATAAGAGCGTGGCCATGACGGACGCATTGGCGTCGAGTGCGCACCCGCTCGAGCTCTTGCTGGTGCTCTTCCGCTGTCTGTCGCGCTCGTCGATCCGTATGCTGCTGGCGATTTAGCTCACGTTCCACTTCACGATCCTGTGAAGGCAGCTCCGCACGTCTTTCTTCATGGTAAGCTCGGTCCTGCTCCCGTAGTTCCTGGAGCTGTTCCTCGCGTAGCCGAGCTCGACGGACACGCTGGCGCTCTGCACCCTTCTGTCGGGCGATATTACGTTGAGAGAGTGACATATTCGCTCGTCTCGTGCGAGCTCTTTGTGCGTCGCGTGTCCGGTCACGATCTGCCTGAGACAATGTCCTGTTAGCTCGTCTTTCGCGAGCTCGTTGCGCTGCCGACACCGGAACCGCTTCTTGAACTGTAGCTTGTGGTGTGACAGGGACCGTAAATAAAGCTACCCCAGTGGCTCCGTCTTGATACGCCGCCTCCATTTGAGCCGCGAACCGGCGCTGATATACCGCTGGATTGGATTCTTCCGTCTTCTCCTCCTGCTCTTCCAAAGCTATCGTTTGACCTTCCGTCACTTCCATCGTCTCCGAAACTTCTTGGTTCACACTGAGGGCTTGAAGCGCTTTGTTTAAGTCGCAGCGCTTCCTCCTGCGCTTGTTCAAACGTCGTTTCCGTGCTTCCTTCTCCTCTTGCGTAGGTGTCGCGTTAATGCGTTCGTTCTCGCGCAGGGCCTCCTCGAGCTCCTCGCGCGTCCTCTTTCGCTTACTCCGAACCATAGCTCTGCGAACACGAAAACGTGACGCGTTAGACAATGTCTAAGAACACCGCACGTAGCAGTAGGTTTTCATAGAGTAGTGTGTGGGGATATGCGTACTACCCGGGATTGCTTGCCCCCATCAAGGTTATCTCCGATCACTTATCCCACAGTCACGGGCCGTGAGGCCCGGAGCGGTTTTAGTTTTCAAATTGTGCAGTCGAATCTTCAGGGTTGGGCCTTCGGATAGTACTGAAGCTTGAGGTGCGATATCCTTTTGCCAAAAGGCGGCCGTTAATTGCAAAGGCTGGTTATTGATAGGCTATTACAGCCCCCATCCCATCTGTCGGTTAAAAGAGGCCGGTTACGGTACCCCTCCTAACCAACTGCACGCACGCAATGTGCGTGCCCATCAATAACCATTAACGACCGGCTCAACTGGTTCGCTGTCGGGTTTGCGGTCAATGGACCAGGTGCCAAATGTGCTCTCGCGCAGAGTGGGCGGTGGGATAAAGCCCCAAGAACCCAAAGGGCTCTGGAGCTAAATCCCCATAGCACGGCTACCTACTTGCAGGATAAAATCCCGCAAGTTATAAGCTACCCCCTAAGCAGCCCCAGGAACCTCGGACTATCTGTGTATGTGTGTCTTGCTAGCTACTAATGCTAACTAACATGCATACACGCAGCCCACCTTGAGTAACGTGGCGTTCCGCGGCTTCCGTTTCGAAAATGGGGGCAAAATAAAAATTTGAACGTTTGCATTTAAGTACGATATGTAGCCCACATACAATGTGTACACCACATATTGCGATTTTAGCCAATCGAGGCCGCCTTCGCTGCGCTCGGCAGCCAGTACAACGCGCGTTTTAGCGTGAGGATTATTAACCCTAGCCCGTTACGGACGTTACAGACGGACAACACACTCCACTAGGGGGGTAAGATGGTTTTTATTATTGTGAATTTCGACAAAAGTTGCCGTTTTGGTCCTATTCAGTGAGTACAAATATCCTATTTCGAAAATGCGTTTGATTTTTCAAACGTTGTAAAAACACAAATTACGAACCTCTTTTGAAATTACAGTTCGTTCTGTACAGTGCGTATTTTATAATTTTTTATTAGACCACAGGCCAAAAAAGTGATTTTTTTCGTCAGTTATGTGCATGCACCCTATATAGCAGTATTTGTTCACGATACAACGCTATATGGCGCAAATAATACAGTTTCAAATTTAAAACACCATAATAATTCTAAAGCTGCGATATTTTCGCATATAGCTCTATCACTTTTAATATAACTAGGCCGCAGCTGTAATATTCAAGTATGCATAACAGCGTGGTATCATTTTGAAAAATATGTATCTGAAGCTAGTGCGACATCGTATTATCTATAATATATCTGGTTTTCGCGAAATCCTGGCCATTTAATTTGGAGAAAAAAATCAAAGCACAGAGAGGAAGTTCAGATTCACTTGTCAATTACCAAGATGCCGAGTACAGCCAGCCAAGTGTTCGACCGCCTCAACCGACAGTGGGAGGACGAGACCTCCAACCTCGTTGTTAGCCACGAGAACTATGGCGATGTCGCTCGCCATATAGAGGAAGAAGCCTCCGATTCTGGCTCACCTATTCTGTCTGAGTATATTGCGGCAGGTGGTGATAGTGCGCTAAAGGGCATGACCAACTTCTCTGCGCCCGAGCTGGATGCGTTTCGGGCTCTTGTGGAATCTGTGGTGACGATTACATAGACGCAAGGTCGTGGGCGTAAACCGTCTGTGTCGGGGAAAGACGCAATGTTCATTACCCTGACCGTGTTGAAGCATTTTGACACATGGCAGAAGCACGCGATCGATTTCAACATCGGGGATTTCGACGCTGGAGAAAATGGTTCACCGTGTCATTCAGACAATCGAGCCCGTGTTGTACTCCCAGATGGTCAAGCGCGTAAGGATGTCCGAGCAGATGGAAGCTGGAAACACCTTTACGAACTATCCACATGCTCTCTACGCTACTGACGTCAAGTTCCAGCCAGCATATCGGCCTAGCGGTCGCTTTGCAGAACAGAAAGTCTACTTCTCCGCTAAGCACAAGCTGTATGGGTTCAAGATTGAGTGCTCGGTGACACCACCAGGTCTCGCTGTTGATGTTTCAGATCATTCTCCTGGATCAACATCGGATCTGACGATGATGCTCGACAGGCGCACGATTCATCGTCGGATGCTGCGCAAGGAGGACGGAACAACTGCTGAAATGGGAGCTGAACCAACGCAGTTTCCACATATGTGGGCCGTGCTAGTATACAAGGGTTACCAGGGTGCCGGGCGGGTGCTTCGAACGATCCAGCCAAAGAAACAACCGCGCGGAGGCACTCTTGACCGTGACGATATTTCCCGCAACCGTGCAATTCCTTCAGATCGCGTCCTGGTTGAGAACTATTTTGGCCGGATGTGTATGCTGTGGAAAGCTACCTATGCGACCTTTAAGTGGAACGAGAACCATTTTGATGTCGTCGCTCGGCTATGTGTGGCGTTGACCAACTTCCATGTAGGTTTGATGCCTCTACGACCTCACGACAGCGAACACTACGATATGGTGTTGTCCAAGTATCAGTCAATGGGCGAGCGTGTTCGTACCCTGCGTGCTAGAGCCCAGCGTCTATATCGGGCTCGGCAACAGCAGCGCTCGCGCCCTGGACCATATAGCGTTCGCTCTCGCCTATCCGCATCTCAGCGCGAGACCCAATACGAATCGGACGACTCCTTAAATCATGCTTTGTAAGGCACTTTTTCCCGGTCTTATTCTGCTTGCTCCTAGCTTCCTAAGACTAAAGACATTAAATAGATTACTGTTTGCTATAACGTTACGCTTGACTTTCCAACTTGTCGTCAAAGTGGATGTAATCAGGCTCCGTGCAGCTAGAAAGGATTAGGCAGCAACTTCAAAGCGGTAAAAACCACGGAAGTCGCTTAATGCCAGTTGCCCACTAATACCACACCACGCGCCGTCTTAAACTCCACAATGCACTTCAGGGGTATGCGTGTGACGTTCACAGTACTTCGGCCCGTCACCCCCTTGGCCGATTGATGGCAAGTTGGAAAGTGAGGAAGATGAAGTGTCTAGCTACTGTATTTGCACCTGTAGAGTACCTGATACTGTATAGGCAGAACCCAGGTGTCGTTGAAATAGACCGACTCTTGGGTAGAAACCCCCATAATTAATTTTTTGGGCCACAAATGTAGCCAACTGTTTTTCATAGGATCGTACTTATCCCAGAAGTAACGGCCTGAACCATGAGATGCGAATATAGGATCGTACTTATCCCAGAAGTAACGGCCTGAACCATGAGATGCGAATATATAAAAACAGCAGGGTAAATGCGAAAAACAAGCATGTGCTTTTCGAAGAATCATGTTTTCCGATATAAGGCATGGAATTCGCATAACATAATATTATATGCGAAATTAAGCACCATACGCTAAGACACACTTTTTGAGACTGTTATCTATTATGTTTGCTGGTCTCTCACATCATCCAGACATTATTGCTACTGTAATAAGTAATAGAGCGCGTTTTGGTTTCTTAGTTTTTGCTGACACCTTGTCGCGGCTTTGTTGCATCTTACCCCTCTAGACTAGAGTCTAGTGGAGTGTGCTGTCCGTCTGTAACGTCCGTAACGGGTTAAGGTTAATAAAACTCACGCTAAGACGCACGTTCTACTGGCTGCCGAGCGCAGCGAAGGCGGCCTCGATTCGCTAAAAAGCTGCCGAGCGCTGCGAAGGCAGCCTCCATTGGCTAAAAGCTAGATTGTGTTTTGTACATACTGTATGTGGACTACACATCGTACTTCAATGCACCGTTCAAATTTCTTTTTGCCCTTATTTTCGGCTGCGGTTCGCCACCTCACGCGAAGGGCGCTGCCTGTGTGCGCGTTAGTTAGCATTAGTAGAAGGCGCCGATGAGCACACACGTACTGTACCGTTGTAGGAGCTGTTCAAAAAGATTGTAGGCTTTGGTGACGCATATTTCGTCCTCAATCGAAACTTTAGGACTTACTGGCTATAATATGATTTGTTCTGGCATCGTAGTACTTTTGTAGTAATTTAACTTACAATACTGTTTTACGTAGTACTATTCGAAAATATTTCTTATTATTGCTTGCAGACGTTTGTAGTAGTACTACACTTATAAAATAAGCCGCGTTTGAAATATATTTATTAATACTAATTAATTAAGCTATATTATTTATTTGCGTCAGATAAAAATGTACAATTTATTACTAATATTAAATATTTGAAAACTTCTAAAATGTGAATATAGTGGCTTCCCACCATCCCACCCCACATAACCGCGTACACCACTCCGCCGCCGAAAAAAAGGGATCGTATTTCTTTGTATTTGCGTGCGTAGTGTACGACCTTAAGAGATTGTGCGCACTTTCCAACACGATATATAGCGTACATAAAGCAAAATGGAAACAGCGTTTGCGATTGAATTAGCGCGGAGGCAAGTGGATAAACAAGAACACGAAACACGGAGGAACACCGAGGCACACTATGTACACGATGGGGTAGAGGGAAGAACACGAAGCACGGAAGGCCACGGACGTTGAAAGAGGACTAAATCAATGAAGGCAGTTAGCGATTCTGAGAAGCACGAACCACGGACGTGCACGCTACCATGAAAACTTGGAACGGCAAGAATATGATGGGAGCGTACGGATCACGGAAAGTAACTGAAGTAATGACACCCCAACATGCTGAAAAGCACGGCCCACGGAAACAGTAAGGTGCACGGAAAGCAATTCTCCCATAACACCACGGTAGAGCATGAAGCACAGACGATGAACCTAACACGAAGCCACGGGAGAGCATAAGCGGGAAATCACCGAGCATTGGAGCACGATACCAGGGTAGAGCCAAGCCACGGAGCACAATATTACGGTAGCTCACGATAGCTCGGACGACAGACCAACCGCGATACCGCGAGATAACACGATAGCACGGACGGTGGCCCAGCCACTAAACCGTGAGAGAACACGCAGCCACGGGAGCTATAGACGCGAAATCGCGGAGCCACAGAAGGCGATAGCACGATTGCACGGGCGGCAGATCAGCCATGGAAGCACCGGGGAGCGCTTCGGGATATCACGATTGCACAACGTGGATCAGTATGCCATTGTAGAATATAATAACACGGGAAACACAGATGCACTACGCGCACGAAAGCATAGGATAGCAGAATTATACTGCGATCGTATGATAGCGCGATAGCGCGGTCGATGAAGCCACACCAGGAGAGCACGTTACACGGGGGACGGGTCCATATAACTACGGAATAGCACCCGTCGGTGAGGGTACCGTCGATGAGACGCCATGGACCATGAATGAATATTCACAAAACCTGTAAAACCCACTCAAGACCTTGGAAACACGGAGCAACTAGCAGCCACGAAAGGGTGTCGTACTACTGAAAAGCATGATCCCAAAAGAGAGAGCGCATTAACGGAAAAGGGCACGATCCACGGAAGAACATAGACGCCAACCAATAGTACGGAGCAACGGCGCGTACGAATTAACGATATCGTACACCGCCACATGGGACTACGAAATGACAGGTGTTTTAAGCACAGCTTCACACGGGGATGGCCGAAGCCTCGGGGTACAAGATCAGACTGAAAGCACAGAACACACGAAGTACTTAAAGTTGAGGCCCCCTTATCTCCAACTGCCACTCCGCCGCGTAGCGGCGGCGAACGGCTAGTCTTACCCCTCTAATGGAGTGTGTTGTCTGTCCGTCTGTAACGTACGTAACGGGCTAGGGCTAATAACCCCCCCCGCTAATACGCGCGTTGTACTGGCTGCCGAGCGCAGCGAAGGCGGCGTCGATTGGCTAAAATCGCATTATGTGGTGTACACACTGTATGTGGTCAACACAACGTACTTAAATGCACCGCTCAAATTTCATTTTGCCCCCAATTTCAAGCGCCTTTCGACGCAAAGGGCGCTCCCTGTGTGCGCGTTAGTTAGCATTGGTAGAAGGCGCTAACGTGCACACACGTACTATATCGTCGTAGGAGCTGTTGTATATATTTTAAAGTCCTGGTGACATATATGTCGGCTTAAACTTGAACTTTAGTACTTATTGGATTTAATATGATGTTTTAAGATTCGTAGTACTTTTGAAATGCTGTTTCTTAAAAAATGCTACTATTATTATCTTTCATATTTTTGCTTGCAGTTATTTGTAATAGTAGAACACGCACATTCATGTACTAAATATAAAAGTGCTATGACTAATATTTAGAAGTAGACACGTTGAAGTTGAAGTACACGTAATTATTATATCAGTGTTAGATAAAGTACACAGCTTTTTACTAATATTTTTTACTAAAAACTTTTCAAATGTGACTATAGTGGCGTCCTCACACCCACACATACCACTCCGCCACCGCGAGAAAAACGTATCCCCTTAGCTGCGATAGTTTTCGCGTGTAATGTGCGAAATAAGATAGTTGTCGCACTTTCCAACACGTTACGTAGCGTACATCAAGCGCACTGGGTGATCGAGCTGTCGCGGGGCCACTGAAGAACACGAAGCCAGGTAAGAGCACGAACAACGGAAGGATATGAAAGTAGACTATGTACACGCTGGGATGGAAGCGGAGCACTGATGGGCACGAAAACAGCAAAGGACGAACCACGGGAGAGCACGCAGCCATGAAAAGGACAGAAGGACAAGAATATGACGGGAACGTACGGGCCACAAAAGGGAGCTAATACATAGACACCCCAGTATGCTAAAAAGCACGGGTTATGAAAGAACACGGACGTTCGAAGCCACGGTAGAGCACAAAGCGGTAAGAGGGCACAGACAGCAATTCTCCCATAGCACCACGGAAGAACACGGAGCACAGTCGACCGACCAAACATGACGCCGCGGTATACCATAAACGGAAGATCATCCGAGCATTAGAGCACGATATTAGGGTAGAACCGGAGCTCACCGAGTCCAACAGCACGATACTACGGTAGCTAACGATCTCACGGACGACAGATCAGCCACTACACCACAAGTTAGCACGATAGCATGGACTGAGCCTCTAAGCCATGGGGGAGCACAGCCGTGGAGCTATAGACGAAAGATCACCGAGCCGCGGATAACGATACCAGTGTAGAACATGAGCTTTCCGAGCCACGGAGGACAGTAGTACATGACAGCACGATTGCACAGATGGTGGACAAGCCTCGAAATACACGGGGGGGGGGGCACGATTGCACACCGTAGAGCACGATGCCATTGTAGAACACGATAACACGCGCAACGCAGATGTACTACGCGGGCACAAAGCCATAGACAGCATTACCACACCGCGATTGCACGATAGCGTGATACCGCGGTCGATAAAACCTCACCAGGAGAGCACGATACACGGGCGATGGAACAATACGACTGCGTGAATGCACCAAACCACGGAATAGCACTCTTCGGCCAGAGTACCAGCGATGGGAGGCCAACGGCCACGAAAGAGGCCGTACTATAGAGCATGGGTCCCAAAAGAGAGGTCGTATAAGCACTAAACAGCGTGGGTCACGGGTGAGCAGGGAACCACGAAGCCAGGAAGATCACGGAAGAGCGCCGGGCACTGAAGAACATGACATCCAACCTGTAGTACGGGGTAACGGAAGCGTACCAAACAACGATATTATACGGGTCCACATGAGACTACGGATTGGTAAGTGGTTAAGTACACGAAGCCAAGACCTACTGGGGTGAACGACGCTAACAAAGTACGCGACACCAAGAAGCACTTAAATTTGCGGCCACCGCATCTCCAACAAACCATGCCACTCCGCCGCGTAGCGGCGGCGAACGGCTAGTCTTACCCCTCTAGTGGAGTGTGGTCTGCGTCCGTCCGTCAGTTGTCCGTAACGGGCCTGTTTGCTAGCATGGACCTTTCCTCACGCATGGCTACACTCCACCTGTTCGGTACTATAATGCCCCATCCTTTCGACTGCACCTATTTATGTAACTCGGCTTGACTATGCAAAAGCGACACTTTTAGCCATAAATAGGGTTAATAAATGTAACGCAAATACGCGCATTCTACTGGCTGCCGAGCGCAGCGAATGCGGCCCCAATTGGCTAAAATCGGCATTATGTGGTGGACACATTGTATGTGGTCTACACCTCGCACTTAACAGCACCGTTTAGATGTCATTTTGACCCCATTTTCAGCTGCGGTTTGCCACCTCACGCGAAGGGCGCTGCCTGTGTGCGCGTTGGTTAGCATTAGTATAAGGCGCCGATAAGCACACACGTACTATATCGTCGTAGGAGCTGTTGAAAAAAATTGTAGGCCCTGGTGACTTATATTTCGGCCTCAATCGAAACTTTAGTACTTATTTAATAAAGAATGATGTTTTAGGCTTCGTAGTACATTTCTAATAATTAAACTTACAATACTGTTTTTATAGCACTATTTTAAAGATTTTTTTTTATTTTTGCTTGCAGTTATTTGTAGTAGTAGTACACACAATAATTATTTCAGCGTTAGATAATAAATCACAATTGTATTACTATAATTATTAATGTGAAAACTTTAAAATATGACTATTGTGGCTTACACCCCTGCACCCCACACTGCCTCCGGGGAAAAGGGGTCATCTTCCTTTGTATTTGCACGCGTAGTGTGCGACCTTAAGATATTATGTGAGCTTTCCAGCAATATATGTTGCGTACGTCAAACAAAATGGCAGCGTCTGTGATTAAGTTAGCGTGGAGGTGCGTGACTAAGCAAGAACACGAAATAAGAAGTAACACCGACCTACACTATGTACACGATGGGATAGAAGAGCAACACGAAGCACGGAAGGTCATGGACGACGATAGAAGCCTTAGCCGATGCAAACCACGAAGTTTTATGCGTAGCGTGAAAGCCGGAAGAGCACGCAGCGATGAAAATGACAGAGGGACAAGAATATGACGGGAGCGTACGGACCACGGAAGGGAGCTAAAAATACAGACACCCCAGCATGCTAAAAAGGGTGGCTACGGAAGAGTACGCACGTTCGAAGCACGTAGCGTTAAGAGTGCACTGACAGCAACTCTTCCTTAGCACCACGGAAGAGCACGGAGCACGGTCGACGGACCAGGCAAGAAGCCGCGGGAGACCAAAAACGGGAGATCATCGAGCATTAGAGCACGATACTACGGTAGCTAACAATCACACGGACGACAGACCAGCCGCGACACCACAAGCTAGCACGATAGCATGGGCTGTGCCACTAAGCCATGGGAGAACGCAGCCGCAGAGCTATAGACAAAAAAAAACCGAGCCGCGGAGAATCAAACCAGTATTGAACCTGAGCTTACCAAGCCACGGAAAACAGTACTACATTAGAACTAGATTGCACGAACGGCGGGCCAGCCACGAAATAAACGGGGAGGGGGCGCTTGGGGTGACCACGACTGCACACTGTGGAGCACGTTGCCATTGTAGAACACGATAACACACACAACGCAGATACACTACGTGAGCCCAATACCATAGACAGCATTAACACACCGTGATTGCACGATAGCGTGATACCGCGGTCGATGGATCCTTACCTGGAGAGCACGATACACGGGCGACGGAACAACACGACTGCATGAAGTCACCAAACCACGGAAAAGCACACTTCTGCTAGAGCACCGGCGATGGAAGGCCAACGGCCACGAAATAGTATCTACCACGAAGCCAGTGCAACCCACATAAACGTTTGCATTTACGAAAAGGCCGTACTAAAGCGCATGAACCCACAAGAGAGAGGACATAACCGCTGAGCAGCGTGGGCCATGGGTGAGCAGGAACCACGAAGCCGGGAAGAGCACGAAAGAGCATGGACCATTGAAGAAACCAACACCCAACCTGTAGTACGGGGTAACGGAAACGTTCCAAACCACGATATTATACGAGGCCGAATGAGACTACGGAAAGGCACGTGGTTAAATACACGATACCAAGATCTACGGGTGAACCACGCTCTCAAAACACGCGACACCAAGAAGCACTAAAGTTGCGGCCACCTCATCTCCAACAAACCATGCCACTCCGCCGCGTAGCGGCGGCGAACGGCTAGTCATACCCCCCTAGTGGAGTGTGGTCTGCGTCCGTAACCACGATATTATACGGGGCCGAATGAGACTACGGAAAGGCACGTGGTTAAATACACGATACCAAGATCTACGGGTGAACCACGCTCTCAAAACACGCGACACCAAGAAGCACTAAAGTTGCGGCCACCTCATCTCCAACAAACCATGCCACTTCGCCGCGTAGCGGCGGCGAACGGCTAGTCTTACCCCCTAGTGGAGTGTGGTCTGCGTCCGTCCGTACGGCCGTCCGCGGCTAGGGCTAATTAATGTAACGCAAATGCGGGCGTTCTACTGGCTGCCGAGCGCAGCGAAGGCGGCCCCCATTGGCTAAAATATAATTATGTTTTTGAGATATTGTATGTGAACTACACATCGTACTTAAATGCACCGCTCAAAATTTATTTTGCCCCCATTTTTGAAACGAAAGCCGCGGAACGCCACGTTACTCAAGGTACGCTGTGTGTATGCATGTTAGTTTACATTAGTAGCTAGCAAGACACACATACACAGATAGTCCGAGGTTCCTGGGGCTTAGGGGGTAGCTTATAACTTGCGGGATTTTATCCTGCAAGTAGGTAGCCGAGCTATGGGGATTTAGCTCCAGAGCCCTCTGGGTTCTTGGGGCTTTATCCCACCGCCCACTCTGCGCGAGAGCACATTTGGCACCTGGTCCATTGACCGCAAACCCGACAGCGAACCAGTTGAGCCGGTCGTTAATGGTTATTGATGGGCACGCACATTGCGTGCGTGCAGTTGGTCAGGAGGGGTACCGTAACTGGCCTCTTTTAACAGACAGATGGGATGGGGGCTGTAAAAGCCTATCAATAACCAGCCTTTGCAATTAACGGCCGCCTTTTGGCAAAAGGATATCGCACCTCAAGCTACAGTACTATCCGGGTCCCAATTCTGAAGATTCGACTGCACAATTTGCAAACTAAAACCCCTCCGGGCCTCACGGCCCGTGACTGTGGGATAAGTGATCGGAGATAACCTTGATGGGGGCAAGCAATCCCGGGTAGTACATGTATTCCAACACACTACTCCATGAAAACCTACTGCTACGAGCGGTGTACTTAGACATTGTCTAAAGAGTCACGTTTTCGTGTTCGCAGAACTATGGGTCGGAGTAAGCGGAAGAGGACGCGCGAGGAACTCGAGGAGGCCCTGCACGAGAACGAACGCATTAACGCGACACCCATGCGAGAGGAAAAGGATGCACGAAAACGACGTCAGACCAAGCGCAGGAAGAAACGATACGACTTGAACAAAGAGCTGAAGGCCCTCAGTGTGCATCAAGAAGCTACGGCGGTAACGGAATTTACGGAAGGTCAAGCCAACGGTATTGAAGAGAAGGAGGAAAAGACAGAAGAGTCCGATCCTGTGGTACTTCAGCGCCGGTTTGCGGCTGAAATGGAGGCGGCGTACCAAGCTGAAACTGAGGATACGGCTTTATTTACAGTACCTGTCGTATCTGGACCAGCGGATCGAGAAGATGTCCCGGTCTCGGCTGCGCAGCGAGCTCGTGACAAAAGAGCTAACAGGACACTGTCTCAGGCAGATCGCGATCAAATACGCGACGCACAGCGAGCTCGAACAAGGCGAATTAATATGACACTATCTCAGCGTGATCGTGCGAGGAAGAAAGACGCTGAGCGCAAACGTGCCCAGAGAGCTCAGCTACGCGGAGAAGAGCTTCACGAGCAGCGGGAGCAGAATAGACAGCAGCAAACAGCACACAGAGCGGAGCTAAGGGAGCCAGACCGGAAAGCCGTACGCGGTCGAGACCGCCGGCAACATGCGAGTCGACGGGCACAGATGTCGGGACAGCAACAGGAACATGCTGTAACGGGCCAGTTATTTACTCCGTTACTTGCTTACACTATAGTGTCGAGGAAGCTCGCAATAGGACGACTAAGTCTTAGGTTTAAGGAAAAATCAACTCTGACTTTATTTTAGGACCAAGGCCACAGCCCTGGCCACTCAAATACACGTCATAGTCCAATTGGCTAATAATGGGTCTGGCTCCCCATATATCAGCCAATGGCATGACAGCATTTCAGCACACGCTAGTCGTGTGCTGATGCACCTACTTATGTATAGAAATCTACCTACTTATGTAATGGAGGGGCCCATTACATTACCCCCTCTTAAAGTTGCACTTACGCAACATAAGCGCTGATGAAGAACATTGGAGAAGACTGCTGGAACGGCGGAGACAGCGGCAACACTCGCGACATCAAGCCACTGGCGTATCAACAAGAGACACCACGCTCGGCAGCGAGCGAGCAGAGCGAGAAGCCATCTCAGACAACAGCTTGGAGGCCACTGTCGCTGGCGCTTGTCGACTTCGAGGCGCCAGGTGAGGTTCTGGTGGATTGAAGCTTGGGCCTTTTAAATTGTCCTGAGGCGCATCAAAATCTCTGCGACGTCGTGTTCGAGCGGGTAACGGGGCATGCACACGCGCAGTACGCGTGAGTTCGATTCCCCAAACTTCGCGACAAGTGCACGAGCAAGTGTTTTGCAAGGAAACGCTGGCACGATGATCACCACAGACGCAAAGACTGAGCGCCAACTGGAGACTTCCTTGTGCTTGGGGATACGCTCATCGTGGAACGGCCACGATGTTCTAGCAGACACGAGGATCACGAAGACAGCGCACGAGGTACTTGAGACCGCGAATACGGGGACGACAACCACTTCACTCAGTTGACTGAGCGACGATGTGCGACTGCACAACGTACAAAGAAGTACCCTGTAGACCCAGACGACTGCGACGTCGGAATATAGGTGACCTGCGAGCTGGGATTTCACTCGTCGTCGTGGAACCTTGCGTCACTTACTCACTCACTCACTCACACACTCACTCACTCACTCACTCACTCACTCACTCACTCACTCACTTGTTCACTTGGCTTACTCACCGAGTGGATCAGCGGTATAGTGCCGAGTTGTCGTGTAGCTGGTCACCGGTTCGATCCCGGCGTCGACTCCAGTTTTCTTCTTAATCACCACGGCGAGCGCCTCCGTGTACCCGCGGAGGCTGGTCGCCTTCTTCACCGCGGGTATCAGCACCCGGCTCACTCACGCTTCGAAACGTGAGTGTATTCGTTCACGATGTCGGGAACGTCTTCCCGCAAGCGACTGCGCGACTCCCAAGTATCTTCACCTGGGGAGAGTCCCAGCCAACGCACGCGATAGTGTTGTTCCTTGTCCCGCAGGGCGCGACCCTGTGGAAACGCTTCAGTGTGACCGTCACGGGTACCATGACTTTGGCGAAAGTCGTGGTCGACGATTCGCTCAACGATCCAACGCTGAGCGCCCGAAGAGTCGATCAAAGGAGGAGGACCATCTCGCTGGAAAGTTGCCGCGTCACTCGAGGACGAATCAGCGTCCGGGATCTCAGACGGATGGTATTTCTTTAAACGTCCGACGTAGAACGTCGGATGTAGCCGTAGTGTCGAAGGAATGTCCAGAGTGTAAGCGTCACCAATGGTCTTGATCACCGTAAACGGCCCAATAAAGCGCGGCGCGAGTTTGTTCGCGCCGAGGTTGGTAACCGCAGAGTTTCTGATACCTTCAGTCGACAGGAGCACTCGTTCGCCTGTCGTAAACGTGGCCGTGTTCTTGCGACCAGCCTTATCAGCGTTCTCCTTCTGCTTGTCCACTGCGTCCTGCAGTGCGTCTCGAACATAGCGTGTGACCGCTTGGCGCTGTAGTACAAAATTGGAGACGACGGCGGAGTCGATTGGTCGCGCCGCATGCTTCGGCGCGAGGTTAGCCGGCGCAAGTGGGCTCGATGCGGAACGTGTCACTGCGTTGACCGATGTGGGGACTGGGGATACACTCGAGATATCATTAGCAACCGGTGTGTGTACCGGTTGACCCAGTACCGGTGTTGTCGCCGGAGACATCGAAGCTGGAGTAGACGGCTTGTCGGCAGCTTCTTCCCCACCCAGAGTGGAGACACACGGTGCTGTGGGATGGTCCACAGCGAGAAGAACAGGAACGCGCGGGTGTCGCGCGTTGTTAATGAAGAAGGGCGTCAGCCCAGTCCGACGCGTGTACCGCGTTGTTCAGCGCGAACTCGGCCAGAGGCAGAAACGAGCTCCAGCTGGAGAACGACGTCGCGTAGCTTCGAAGAACGTCTTCGAGGACGCGATTTACGCGCTCCGTCTGGCCATCCGTTTTCGGATGGGCTGCTGTGGACATCAATAGCTTCGAGCCCAGTAGCTCGAAGAGCTTCGACCAGAAGGCCGACGTGAAGCGCGGGTCGCGGTCGGAGACGATGGATTCCGGAAGGCCATGATGGCGGAAGACTGCATCGATGAAGTGCACCGCGGTATCTGCCGCGGTGATCGAATCCGACACTGGAATCAGGTGGACCATCTTGCTGAAGCGGTCTACGAACACTAGGACACCTGAACGCCGGTTAGCATCGAATGGGAGCCCGAAGATGAAGTCCATCGACACCGAGCGCCAGGCCTCGGCGGCCACTGGTAGAGGACGCAAGGGAGCCTGCGAAGACGAGGCAGGTTTCACGCGCTGGCAGATCTCGCAGGTGCGCACCCATTTACGTACCCATTTGTACAGGTGGGGCCAATAAAAGTCGCGTGACACAGCGACAAACGTCTTCTCGCGACCGAGATGAGCACCCAGCGGGGCATCATGAAACTCATGGATAATCCGTGAGTGCAGATCGGGGTCGTTAGGGACAACGATACGTGGGGTATCGAAGTTGTCGATGCTGTACGTCAGCAGCTCGTCCTCGAGACGATATCGGTGGATTTTGTTTTGTACAGAGCGGGAAAGGGCTCCCAGTGTATCGGCGCCGGGAGAGCGGAGATGCGCCAGGATACTGGACCACATCGAGTCATGGTCGTAAGCAGCTCGGATCTCGTCGCGAAGTGGCATTACCGGGGAGACGCTCGTCAGGTTGACGCCTGACGCCTCACACGTGGCACACGTGGCACACTCGTCTACATCGTCTTCATCCAGCGAAGCTTGTCGACCCTGTGCACCGCGTGGGTCGTAGTCGGGACGCCGAGACAAAGCGTCGGCGAGAATGTTGTTCCTGCCGGGTTTGTAATGGACAACGAAGTTGTACTCAGAGAAGAACGAAAGCCAGCGGGCCGTTCGCTGGGAGAGATGAGGACACTTCATCGCTGTCCTCAGCGATGCATGGTCGGTGTACACCGCGAAGGTATCCTCACCCAACAAGTACACTCTGAACTTGATCAGAGCGTAGCGCATCGCAAGGAGCTCCTTGTCGTGAACAGGGTAGTTGCGCTGCGCCGGCTTCATCTGCCTGGACTGGTAGCTTACGACACGCGCTCGACCTTCTTCATCGAATTGCATCAGCGCACAGCCGATGGCAAATTCGCTCGCGTCGCAGACGACGTGAAAAGGCTTCGAGTCATCCGGGAGCGCGAGGATTGGGGCCTCGGCGAGATCTTCTTCGCCGAGTCGAAGGCGACTTGATGTGCGGAAGTCCACGACCACGACACATCTTTCTTCAAAAACGAAGAGAGCGGCTGGATCAATCCGGCGTAATTCTTCGTGTACTTGTGGAGATAATTTGCGAGACCCAGCCACTGACGCAGTTCAGTGGGATTCTGTGGCGTAGGCCACGCACATATCGACGACACTTTCTCGGGGTCGGCGCGGACGCCGTTCTTGCTCACAAAGCAGCCAAGCACCGGAATCTCCGGCGCGCAGAATATACACTTCTTCATGTCGGCATACAGCTTGTTTTCGCGCATCACTTGAAAGACTTGCCTCAGATGCTTCAAGTGAACTTCAAGCGCGCTGAGACCTCCCTCAGCGCGACTGTGTACGAAGATGTCATCGAAATAACTCGGTGCGAAATCGCGGAGCGGGCGCAGCACATGGGATACCATGCGATTCAACGTGGCGGGAGCATTCTTCAAGCCTTGTGGCATAACAAGCCACTCCCAGAGCATACCACTGGGAGTGCTTACCGCTGTGAGCGGTATGTCGCTCAGCCTCATGCGGATTTGGTTGAACCCATCGGTCAAGTCGATGGCGCTGAAGACCTCACTACCCGACATTGCGTCGAGCACCATGTCCTTCCGAGGAATCGGCGTCTGGGTAGGGATGGTAGCGTCGTTCAGCTTGTTGAAGGCATGGACGATGCGCCATCCACCCGTGGCTTTCTTCACACAGAAGGTCGGACTGAAGTGCGGCGATGTGCTCTCACGCACATGACTCGCCTTGCGGTGGCTCTCAAAGAAGTCATCGATAGCTTGGACCTGATCTCGCGGGAGCGGCCACTGCCGCGTCACACAATACTTCGAGCCGGGCACGAGATCGATCTCGTGGCGAATTCCTCGGTCAGCTGGGATCTTATCCGGAAAGACATCTTCATATTCGCGGGCGGACTCGTAGACTGGATTGCCGGCTTCGCGTAGCGCTTCCCAAGACTGCGCTGCGAAGCGCTCCTCGCGGGCCTACTTCTGTTTGGCGCTCTTTGGGCGCGAGACGTCGTCACGGACTGCATTCACTTCGAGCGACGCCGAATCGGCGTCGGTGATCAGGCAAACCTGTTCGATTTCAACGTCCTTGAGGCCGCAAAGGAAGTTCTTCCAGGAAAGACCTGGAAGTCGCGTGATCGACCCTGCCTCGCTAGGTGGGTTTGCAAGCTCGAGTGTTCGTCGGCGACCGGGAGTACCTTTCACGTACTCAAGCACGCAGACCGACTCCGTCGGTGAGCTGTCACTTGGCACGGGATCTCGGCGTGGTTTCAGCCGACGCCGCTTCGACTTCCGCCGCCTCGAGTGCGAACGCGAGGATGATGAGTCGCTCTCGTTGGACGAGAGGTCACCCCCCTCTAGCGAGAGCCCCTGCTCGACCGCGGTAGTGTTCAGTGGGAGCGCCAACTGCTCGGCCACCGGCTCAATTGACCGAGCCCCTGCTCGACCGCCATCTCGTTCGTTTGCAGGAGCCCCTGCTTGACCGCGTTCTCGTTCGTCTGCGGGAGCCCCTGCTCGACCGCGATCTCGTTCGTTTGCGGGAGCCCCTGTTCGTCTGCGGGAGCCCCTGCTCGACCGCCATCTCATTCGTCTGCGGGAGCCACTGATCGACCGCCATCTCGTTTGTCTGCGGGAGCCCCTGCTCGACCGCCGTCTCGTACATCTGCGGGAGCCCCTGCTCGACCGCCAGTTGGTCTTCATCCCCGCGTCGCCGCGGGGACTCGCCAGCTAACAGCACTGCGCAAGCCGTGCAGAGAGGGACATCGCTCACTCTGTGCACAACGTGCGTCGTGGATGACCGGTCCACGACGGTGACGTGAGGCCAATCCTTCTGGGCGACCAGGAGGTGCGTGAACACCTCGATCACATCATAATCACTGCGACGCTTGACCGACCGGGCCAACCAGTCAATCTCTGGTTGATAGCGCGTCAACCCCGGCATACCCAGGATGCAGTCTAACGCGTAATTCATCTCAATGACGAGGAAGTCGTCGTTGCT
>NW_003303747.1:325212-327057 GCF_000142945.1 Phytophthora infestans T30-4
TGACCCCTTTTTTCTGCACAGCATATATTACATTTGCTACCACGCGCACCTCTTCGTGTCGTTTTAGGAGCTATACGCTCAAATGGGATTATAGGCCAAACCTTCCCCGCGTAAAATGGTGCTCATCTTGCAGATCACATTAAACCCGGGTCATGTCTCCCACAACATGTGAACACTTAGGATATTATGTGCAGTGTGGTTTTGGAACGTAACATAAGAAGATCACAGTATACATATATTATGTGAAGCTTCGCTCTCAGTAGAAACTATAAGGTCACCGCAGCGCAGCGGAGGTGGTCAGCCCTATCTACACCAGCCAATCATGCTCTAGCGTCCGCGGAGCGGGCGCCCAGAGCGCTAGTGTACAAGTCGTATCAAAATTCGATGACAATTGTTCGGGAGTATGGACGGCCCGACGTCTTCCTGACTGAAACGTGCGGCCCCAAATGGGACGAGATTCTTGAAGCGATACCTTCCGATATCCAGACAGCTCAAGATCGACCAGACATCATGGCTCGCGTGTGGCAGCAAAAAACTGCAAGCAACGCTTGACGATTTAAGCCAAAGCGTTCTGGGACGAGTGCGCGCCCGAATTTACGCTGTCGAGTTTCAAAAACGAGCCCCCCCCACGCTCACGTATTGGTTATTTTGGCTGACGAAGACAAACCTCGAACCCGCGAGATCGTAGACAAGATTATATGCGCTGAGATCCCAGATAAGGATACAAACCCTCAGATGTATGAGACGGTCATGTCATGCATGGTCCATGGTCCATGCGGGCCTGCAAACCTTTCCCGCGCGTGTATGAAGGACGGCAAGTGCACCAAAGGATATCCGAAGCCGTTAGCAGAAGTTACACAAGCCAATGCCAATGGATATCCTGTGTACAGACGAAGTCGACGACAAGAAGGTGTTCTAAAGCTCAAAGACAGAGAATACGACAATGCGACGATCAACCGGTGGATTGTACCATACAACCCGTACTTATCCCAGAAGTACAACTGCCATATCAATGTGGAAGTGTGCACGGATATAACTGCGGTTAAATACCTGTACAAGTATGTGTACAAAGGACCCGACATGGATATACTCACTGTGGAAGAAGTCTGAGGAGGGCAGCAGAGTGTGCGTCGAGAACCAAATGAGATTCTACGTTTCTTAAGCGCCCGCTACATTTCTCCGGTGGAAGCTTGCATGCGCCTGCTCGATTTCACGATTCAGGTAAAAAAAAACCATGCTGTGACACAGCTAACGGTTCATCTCGAGTCCGGCCAGACAATTTGCTTTCGCGAGACGGCAAACCCGGAGGCGGTTTTGGAACGTGGTAGTCACACGATGCTGACCTGATCTTTGAGTTGTGTGCGAGTGAAGTGCCCGAGAATCATATTGCCAGGACTATGCTGTATCAGGATATCCCTAAAGTGTTCTGCTGGAAAGCGCCGGAGAAATGGCAACCGAAAAGGTGGGTTCGCCGGAAACAGTATCAAGCTGCGGTTGGTCGTATGATTCACGTGTCTCCTCGAGATATTGAGCGCTTCTATCTTCGGCTACTGCTCTGTCAGCGAAGAGGCCCAGCGTCGTTTTAAGACTTGAGAACGGTTAACGGGATTGTCTGCCCGACATTCCAAATTGCGGCGCGGGAGGCTGGCTACTTGGAGAATGATAACGAGTGGGTTTCGTGTTTGAGGGAAGCAGCTGAGTTCCAAATGCCGTATCAACTACGCCAGCTCTTCGTCACCATTCTGGTGTATTCAGCTCCAGCAAATGTTGGTGTTCTATGGGATCGGCTCTTCGCGGATCTTTCCCAGACTTCGCACGCAAACATCAGGCTTTGATGGACCCCTT
>NW_003303747.1:339442-340369 GCF_000142945.1 Phytophthora infestans T30-4
CCGAATCGGTGGACGTGTCAGTGGTAGTGACGAGCGCCGGCACCGTGGCCGGCAAGGAGACAGTGATGCTGTTCCTGACTCAGCCGTTCCGTACTATCTCAGTGCCTGAGGTGAAGCAGCTCAAGAAATTCACCAAGGTGGATCTGAAGGCTGGCGAGTCGACGACGGTTACACTTGGATCCCTTCGTGGATCCGACATCTCCCGGGCCAGAGCTTGTTGGATTTTCATCCGGACAGCTGGAGCGGTCATCGCCGCAAAATCTACCTCTCTTAATTCATACAACACCGCGGCAAACAGGGCGTAATCTTCGATGAACCGACTGTAGTAGTTCAAACTGCCCAAGAAGGATTGCATCGCTCGTAACGACTGTGGGAAGGACAAATCGGCTAATGAAGACAGGTCCTTAGGATTCGCCTCCAATCCCTCCTTGGAAACTCGATGGCCCAAGTAATCCACCTTGCGCATCCCCCAATAGCTCTTAACCACACTGATAGAGAGATTCCACTTAGTACACGCCTCCAGTAGGGATGTCACTCTTTCGCACAACTGATCCCACGATTCCGCCGGGATCAGAAGGTCGTCGATGTAAGATCTGCGTCCTAACACAGACGGGGTCCCAGGATCCCCTGGCTCCCCCGCTTCGAATGGATCCACTTCTGCGTCACCTTCCCCGGATCCACCCGTTTCGGGCTCCGGTATTCGGGTGAACCCATAGAGGGCGTTATCGATGAGGCGTTGGTAGATCTGGGGTGCGTTCTTCAATCCAAACGGCATCCGGGTCCACTCGAACAGGCCAAACGGTGTGATGAATGCGGATATTGCGCGAGCTCGATCCGTCATAGTAACCACCCAGAAACCACTGGCCATGTCTAGAGAACAGTACCAGAGTACTTTATCCAAATCTTCCAACAGCTCATTGATGTGGA
>NW_003303747.1:340469-341527 GCF_000142945.1 Phytophthora infestans T30-4
TTCCTGGGGCATGGTACTTCCAGTATCCACGGGACTCCCCGGTTAGCAGATCCATGGATCCAACATCCTCAGATCCACGGGATCCAGTGACCTGACAGACCTTAGGTGGATCTGCAGTGATTTCACCCTTGGTAGGCTCAAACCATCGACCATGTTGGCGTTTCTCCCAGTAACCACGTGTCTCTCCTCTTTGTAGATCCAGGGTTGAAGAGACTTCGGATCTGGCAAACTCATCCACTTGGCGCAAACTAGAGATCTTGGCAACTGACACTTCATGTAGATCACGTGTATTATCGACTGGATCTAGGGTCCTGCTACCTGGATCTAGCGATGTCTTGTTCACAAATGCATAAATGCAGTACCTAGAACGCTCGGCTCGTACCGGATTCAAACCCGGCGAGCGTCCTAGTTTAACATCTTCTCTGCCACTTCCGGCAACATCCCTCGGTGCTTGGCTGGATCAAATCATTGGCGGATCTGGTTGTAGAATTCTTCCATCGGGCACTTGCCGACGTCGTGAATTTCGCCACACCCGCGACACACGTAGAAGCAATGATCCCCGGGATGACCTTTCTTGCCACACTTCTCACAGACCAGATGTTTCCAGCATCCAGATTCAGTGTGCTTCCGGGATCCGCACTGCGAACACCTGACTTGTGCTGCCCCGTCCATGAGATCTCGGGATCTGTACATCCCACGGTCCCCGGGTACGGTATCCCCCGGTCGAGAGTTGTCTCCTGTCTTCGCCGTTCGATCGTTGGACGCAGTGAGACAGACTCGACGGTAATCTTCAGGGTCGGAGTCCGAGCCGTCGGATCCTGACTCAGTTCCTGAGTCGGGCGCCGTGACTTGGTGGACACGTCGAGCTGGGGCCGTAGGCGTCGGAGCCTTTTGGCGATACTTGCCGGACCCGACCGCCGCCTTCTTCTGGCGGTGTTTCGCGCGATCCACCGCCCGCAGTACTTCTTCAAGCTCGTCTGCGTCGGGAAGTCGTAGCAGGGTCAGCCCTGTCGGCCAGATCCACATCTCCCAACGTCTTCGATGAAATGATCCACGTG
>NW_003303747.1:341776-356396 GCF_000142945.1 Phytophthora infestans T30-4
AGATCCGCAAAGGTCAGACACTTCTCAGCATCCGACGCTTGATCTCTCTTGAGGGCCGACTTGACTTTGCTGATCCATGTTCTCGCTCGGTCCTCATCTTGATCCTTGCCCGTGAACTCCTTCAAGTCCGATATGGCTGAGATCCGTACCCTCTGGATCATGGACGATCCACCTGTCCCGGCTGTGGCCGTTGCTACCACGGCTGCCGAAGTGGATGGGCCATCCAGATCGTCTGGGTCGAACTCATCATGGGAGTTGTCCCCCTCTACTGACTCCATCTCCACGTCCCGTGCTCCATGTTCGTGAAGCATTTGCACTGGGGGCACGGGCGCTCTCATACCCTGTTCGGCCAGGAAACGACTCATCGCGGCTTCGAAGTGTCGCTGCAGGGTGCCCGAGGAAGTGTCGGAAGAGCCTGTGGCCGTCTGTTCCACTGGCGAGACAGGATCCGTGAGGCGGTTACCTTGAGCCCGATCTGACGATAACCCCACTGGCTTCTTGCCGGATCTGGCTCGATCCTGGCTGGATTGTGTCAGATCACGCGTAGGGCGTACTGGGTCCTGAGCCTTCGCGTTCACAGGGGCTTCCTGTCCTCGGATCCTCGCCCGCGCTTCCAGCATGGATGCCCCGGAGGGTCCTAAAGTCATGCGTCGTGGTTCGGACGACGTATCTGACTCATCCTCAGCGGCGGATTCGTAGTTCGAGGACGCAGCTTGGCTGATTCTCGGTGACGACACTGGATCCATAGTACGCGACCTTTCTCCGGTGATGGACTTAACTCTGGCAAAGAGGTCCCGCGTCGCGGATACTATGAGATCCAGGTCTAGCTCGAAGATATCCTCTGCGTCGAGCACACCAGCTACGATGCCTGACTCCGTAAGCAGACGTAATAGATCTTTGACTGCCACCAACTTGTTCGCCGTTTTCGTTGGTGCTCCCACCGGTTCCCTTGGATCTTCGATCTGTCGTGGATTCAGGATCTGCATGACAGGATCTTGATGCAGGAAATCGCGTAGAGCTTGGTGGCGATACACATACTCGAGATCCTTGTCGGACCAGCTTGACATGGATCCAGCTTGGTCTTCTTCCGACTCTGGAGCTTGCATCTTCTTCCGCGTAGTCTTACTCGTTTTCGTCTTCTTTCTTGTTTCTTCGACTAGCGGGCTTGGGTTTAGGTACGGTGTTGGCTTAACCGGTGAATCTGCAAATGCATACCGTTTCGCCTTCACTTTCCCTTGTTTTGTTAGCGGATCTTGACTTGCGTCAAGATCCGCAGGGGTCCCCGAGGGGACCTGGGGAGGATAGAGAGGTTTCTCTTCTAGATCCGGATCCGGATCCACCTCTCTTCCGTCGACAGAGCTCCTCCCAAAACTCCATCGATCCGCGGATCTTGTTTCATTCAGCAGCGTCTTCGTCGATCCGACCTCCGACGACGCCTCTTCCCCTGGCTCAATCTTCACTTGAGCATCTTCTTGGGACTCACGGTGAAATCCCGAGTCACCAAAAGATCCGGGCACGCGCACCATTGTGGTGTAGCGGGATCAGCAAAATCTGCGAGATTGCCAGATCCAACTTACCAACTGCGCCCAGACACCGACTAACGGAGGGGGTCCCCCGATGATCCGTGTTCTGCTGAACTTTCCTCACCTTGTGTACCCGTCGGTAGGGCGGGATCTGCTCTCTCGGTAACTTCCGAGGAGTTCAAGTGGTGAAGCTTGAGTGTCTTGGCGAGACGTGGGGATGGGGTGGAGCAGCAGTGGAAAATCTTCACTCTGCGTCCGTGGATGGTTCCGTATCCTAAGCGAATATTCGAGCTTATGGATCCGGGGCCTAGATCGTGGATCTGGCCGTAGGGTTGCCTTGCGGGTGTGTTTCCTTGCCTTTGTGTTGTCCTTAAAGTCGTACTTGCCGCCTCCTGTGACGGGATCTTGAGAGTTGAGAGCCCCTAGGGTGTAACCGACCAAGTAGTAAATTCGGTTAACCTGTCGGATCTGCACAAGTAAAGGAAAAGCTCACTAGGCTGTAGGATCAGGCCAATGTATTATCCAGTTATCACTACCAACACTAGATTCGCAATTCCCAACCTTCTCGGAGCTCGTACGGCCAATGTAGTTCCGGTTCTTGAGGGCAGGAAGGCACTTGCGTGTCACTGTGCAAATTGGAGTCTGTATTGATAGTTAAGCCTATACCTGCCTGGGTTTCTACCTTCTATGTCTTTCATCTGCTAAATCCCTTACCAGGCTCGGCTGCATGTCCCTTCTTCCCTTGACCCATCATCCCAGCTGTGTTATCTTCAGATCCACCGGATATATGACGTAATCATCATGGTCACCCTATTATGGGTACACTCATCCGGATCCAGGTCGCTTGGATCCACCTCACTGTAATGGTACACTCGTCGTGGATCTGAGCTCTCCACTCATCCAACATCATCTCGCAACCGTCTGTGATCTCCACTGTCCCACGAAAGTTCTAGATCCACTGCATCCATCATACCTATACCCTGGATCCAGGTCCCTTAAGGCGGGATCCTCCCTCCTTGGATCCTAACTCGAAAGCATAGGATCCGGGTCACCTCGCGGTGGATCTTGACTCCTCGTTAGCCGTGGCTACTAGATCCACCTTTAGAGGGCACCTACCATCCTTCCTTCATAGGATCCACACCCGATCCACTCTTGTATAGTATATCCCATATCCATTTAGGTGAATCCAAGTAAAGGTGGATCCGAGGTAAGTCTTGGTGGATCTTGCCTTCTCGTACATCGCTCATACCAGATCCATCGTCACTTCATACGGGGCGCTGCTCGTCATGGCTAATCCACCACCGGCAACTTGCATCCGTGCCAGCCAACCCAAATCCTCTCTAATCACTTGAAATTGTCATTGATTCGGGATAGTGACCCCGCGTCAGGCCCATTCTCTTATTTCTGAGAAAGCACTTTACCACAACTTCAAGCAAGTAGAGTATGTATTATGAAGATGAGAACGACCCATAATCACTAGGCTGATTCGACAACGTATCAAAACTATCTACTTAGCCGAACAGCAGTTGGGGGGAGTGTTCTGCAAACTGTGGGGTTCTACAAAAGGCAGGTGCAGGAAAGAAGAGCATTCACCAGTTTATTATTGAGAATTTCGATTGTTCCCCGACGATAAGGGATGTACACAATCTGGTACGAAAGCTGAAGAATCAATCAACCCAATCGACAACAAGAGTTCAACGTTTGAACGTGTGGATGATGAATTTCTGTGGAGATAACGGCAATGTGGGCAGAATTTTTGTAGAGGCACAACAAAGAAAGGAAAACGATGATCGTTCAGATCTTTATTCATAGCACTGCTAATTATACCTTTGTTGTTTCAGAAAAGTGCTACTTGTATAACAATGCAGACAAAACACATGCGGTATCTGTACGACCGTTTTCCGGAGGTCTTACCCCGAGCCGAATGCCTGGGATACTAATCACAAGTTCCGTGAAGTTAACCAAGCCGCAAACACCATCACGAGTACCGTGAGCAGTCTGGGAATGCGTGAGTACCGAGATGCTCTTCGAGTGTTGAATACTGTCGTTGAGCTTTTCAAGCACCGACAGCTTCATGAAATTGAGGATGAGGAGTTCCCGCCGGAGCCCGACCAGCCCCCGCCTGAGTCCGACGAGTTCCCGATTGAGTTCGAACCACCGGAGCTCGAGGAAGTTTCAATTATGTTGCCAGAACCGATGACGGTGACAGATGAATTACCGGCGAATCCAATACTTCCCTCGACTGAGTTAAACCAGCCCCCGACTGTGCCCGACCTGTGCCCGACTATGGACGAGCTGCAACCGACTGAGTCTGGAACATTAAGCGCAGCTGTACAGCTGATAAATACTCACAGCACTACAGAGCCAGTCGAAACTACGGATGGTTTTGAAATTGCAAGCCCAGTCCGACTGCTAAAGCAGAAAGCATCTGCAAAGAAAGCCAAGAAGAATCGCGAAATCTCCAATGCTCACCACGATTTAAACATGCTTCACATGAAACTGGATTTATCGGTGCTCTCCGCCCTATTACATGAAGATCACATATTCAATTCTGCAGAGACCACACTCCGACAATACCGCTGTTTTATATCGGAGAAAATCAAACCAAGCAGCCAATCACCCACCAAAAAAGCAAACTTTTAGCGAAGAAGGCGGTACTAAGAGGCGAAGATATATCGCGAATTCTTCCAAAAGATATGCTGCGTAAGTGCAGCAAGAAGTTAGCGGCCTTCCAAGGGAAGAACAACGGTCTCCGAGAGGCAGATATACTTCTTAAAGTACCAAATATTGATGTGTTTACAGCTGAAGCACTGACTGCAATGAGGAACTATCACAGAGCGATGGATGCTATTGCTGAGATTGACAAAGCTACTGTCTGGGCTACGATAATTGAGTTTGGGAGTGAGATCGACCCGTGGTTCAACGCGAAAGAAGATAAGCGACTGCTGGAAGGCCTAAAAAACACGCGTCTACAGTCAAATGAGGTAAGACATCTACCATATTTTTTTGATAGTTCTCACTAATAACTTATTCGTATTAGTTTGACAAATTAGATCTTGTCGGACGGGGAAAGCTTAGCGATTCTACCTTAAACCTAGTTTAGGAAAACCTATACTAAAAAAAACGCAAGTGGTGGTGATAACTCAAATTTGTTTGGGTGGGTTGTGGGAAGAAAGATTTCAATGGATGCTGAGACTGTCAAGAGAATTCTGTCGATAATTACTGGGGAGTATGTACTCATACCGATCAGCTGCAATTCGAACCATGGTGTGCTATTATAATCGACATCGCAAAACGTATCGTGTATATCTACGATCCAATGAAATCAAGCTACCTGGCCAGTGTTCGAGTGGTAGCAGAACGACTTACACCGATGCTAGCAACAACCACGGAAGCAAGATTTCGAGTGCAAGCGTACGAATCCGACATGGGGATTCAATTGGACAACTACAGCTACAGGTTTTTTTTGCTTGCATTTGGACAGTTCACAGGTGCGCCACCACTCGGGTGGATGAACAAGAAGCTGCTGATGTATCTGCCCTATACATATCTTTGCTTGTGTCTTCACTAAATATAATACATTTACCTTCTTTCAGACTTGTAGAAGTTCGCATGCTCTGGTACACAAGCGCTTGCTTATTTTAGCTAGGATAACCTTTACGCTGTCGCGGAAAAAAAGGTGGGGAAACTGGCTTTTGACGAGTCGATGCAGTCGGGCGTGGGTCGAATACTTTTGTCCCGTTCTTCTCGGTCTCCACATCAACCTTTGGCATGCCCCGTGGCACTGCGAAGGGCGGTGCGAAAACACGCTCCAAGGCTGCTGCCGGAAAGGCGCAAGCCAAGAGCACTAAGCCTCGCGACAAAGGCTCTGCACTCCAGGAGGCTACTAAGGTGGCCTCAGAGGCGATCGGCTCATCTGGTGATGCGGCTGCGAGCAAGCGTGCGAGCAAGCGCCACAGTCCGTCACCCCCGGTCTCTCCAGACAACCGGTCGAACCCACGGTTCGCTGAACGCAAGTTCGATTCGGGCAGTGAGGACGAGGACGAGTTCCGGAGCACTCACGATGCTCCTGTGGGCTCCGTGGGAGGGCACACTCCAATTGTCAGTGAGTACGACGACGACAGCGTGCACTCGCTCGCTAGTGATCACGGCTATCACAGTTTCAGGACGTATGTGCGCTCTGGGAGTCCTGCCTTCAACGCGAAGGGCTCTTCCAAAGCTGGCGACAACGACGAGGAGAAGCTTCTCAAGCATATCTCGCTCGCCGAGGGTTTTGCGCGTGCTAAGGCCACCACAGCCGAAGACACCAATCCCTCTAAGAAGTGTACGGCTTTGAAGTCTCCACTCCGCGAGAAAAAAGAGACTGGGTACTCCTATCGGAATCTCTTCAGTTCCTCGGATGAAAAGGAAGAGGAGGAGGAGGGTGGTATTCGTGAGCCCGGGGGATCTCGAATGACCTCGACCAGCAGCAGGAGGACTTCCAAGCTGCCCAGCGCATGCGTGGGGGTCCGATGGTGGCACCCTTCAACCAGGGAGCTGCCATCAACTCAAGAGGTTATTGTCCTCCCGAGGAGAGCTCTGGGACTGACCTCTTCCTGAAGATCCTCGTCGCTCCTCGTGGTCATGTTGGTGGTCCCTCCTCTAAGGGCGTTTACGAACGTGCCCTGGTCCAGAAGGAGCAGTTGTTCGCCGACAACTTGGAGGCGGTCCAGTGCGTGCTTCTCGCGCCGCACCGAATCCCTCTGAAGGACTTCACGACTTATCGTAAGAAGCCCGAGAACCGGGGTAGTATCTACCTTTTCTGGGGCTACCCCTGGGTTCTACCCAAGAACTGTCCGAAGTGGAACCCGTGTGAGGACATGTTCAGGGTCTGGGTTGAGTCTCTCAAGTACTCACCCTTGGAGTTGCGGGAACCAGCTGCTGTCCCGCTTCCTGAACCAGCGTGATCTCTGTGCCCGGTTCGCCCACTTGGTCAACAAGCGCATGGACATCCTGAAGCGCGCGGCTTCTAGCGCTCACGATGAACGCGGGTACGGAGTGTCATCAACGTCCGTACCCCATTCGGGCAAGAAGCCACGGACTACTTATGAAGGTACGCCGCTTCTATTCCCAGATTGCGACAGCTTCGGGTAGTCTATCAGGAGCCGCTCGATCGGCTCCCACGAGTTCTCGGAGTGGGCATACACCGCCACTTCATGAGGAGCCGTCGCTTACCACGACGCCATTGCTACTGGAGAATTCGCTCCATGTGGTAGTGGACCTCTCCTTTTCGGTCAAGCAGAGACGGAGGTGCCCTCGTACGAGTACGAGTACTCGGCGCCTCCGAAACGCTACGCTCGTCCGAGTGCTTCTCCTGCGGGTCCGACGCAGGGCCCTGAGGTTGACCGCCTCCGTCAACGCGTCCTCGTGCTTGAGATTGCACTTGGCCTTGGGACTGGCGGAGATGCTGCCGCCCAGGCCGGGAATCAGGGCGAGCTCGCCCGTCTTGCGGGCCGCCTGGACCTGTTTTGGGCGGGAGGTCTCGAGCCTGCATCTGCGGGTGGACCAGCGGGCCTCTTCGTCCGATCTTGACGAGGCCTTCCGCATGGTCCGATGTATCGAGGCTCTGCTGCCACATCCGGAACCCCATTCGGCGCACTTCCAGTCGTACGCGTATTGTAATGGGCCCCTCCATTACATAAGTAGGTGCATCAGCACACGACAAGCGTGTGCTGAAATGCTGTCATGCCATTGGCTGATATATGGGGAGCCAGACCCATTATTAGCCAATTGGACTATGACGTGTATTTGAGTGGCCAGGGCTGTGGCCTTGGTCCTAAAATAAAGTCAGAGTTGATTTTTCCTTAAACCTAAGACTCAGTCGTCCTATGGCGAGCTTCCTCAACACTATAGTGTAAGCAAGTAACGGAGTAAATACCTGGCCCGTTACACCTGGTAGCACTTCGTAGTCCTTCCAACGATCAAGTTCGACATGAGCCAAGACCTCGACCACGCTGCTTTCCTCCATCTCACTCGGATCGAGTGGAAGCTCTTCACCACCCCGCCGCGGTGTCCGGAGAAGCCGTCGTCACGTCGCTGCTACGCTCAGCGACGCCCGACGAGCAGCGCGTTGCGGCACAATAATTCATGGAACGCGAGCTCGCCGATGCGAATCGGCGAGTGTCAACTCCCTCGCGTATCTCCACGAATGACGTCGTGAAGCTAGAGACGTCCACCTACTTCGGTGCCGAGAAGATCGACTTCCGCTGGATCGCTGGTTTCGAGAGATCGACATCGCCATCGCCTCGAGGTTGATCGAGGCGCCTTCCGCGAAGGTCCATTTCCTCCTCTCGCGGCTGTCTGGGAAAGCCAAGGAATGGGCTCTCGGCAAGTTGGTTGTCGATCCCAATGTCTTCCCCACTCTGGATACCCTCCAGAGTGACCTTCGGCTCGCGTTCGACCCGCCGCAAGATGAATCCCGAATTCGGGCAGACTTCTTCGCCCTTCGGCAAGGCACGATGACTATGCACGACTACGTCCAGAAGACACGACACCTCGCGTCGTGTATCGTGGCTAAGCCGATCGATATGGCCTCTCCGGTTCATGTGTTCGTGTTCGGTATGCTCGAAGGCATGACGCGCTACTGCCTTACAAGAGTGGACCCCTCTACGCTCGAAGAGGCATTCGCCCTCGCCCTACGCGAGGACTACGTGGTTGCGGCGTCTTACGCTCACGCGCTACCTGCTTCAGCCCATGGACATCGACGCTATCGATGCGACGAGCAATCGCCAGCGTCATGTAGCGCGTCGGAGCGGTGCTCGGAACAGTCGTTCTCTCACCTGCTTCCGCTGCCGGAAGGTTGGTCATCGCGCGGCAGATTGCCGCGCGCCAGCTCCAGTGCTTGCGCATGTCGATGCCGAGCCCGGGAGTTCTGACCAGCCAAAAAACGGTCAGGGTCAGTAGGTGCGGGGCGCCCTACTGGCTGGAATGGAGGTCCGGGTCCCCCGGTGGCAACTCAACCTCCTAGCCCTCCTGTGCTGCATGCACACTTTCATGCCACCACCACGCCGAGCGATTCACGATTGACCATTGTCAGTCTTCATGTCGCCGGTGCCCGGCGACCACTGCGAGCGCTCCTTGATTCAGGAGCGACCAACAACTTCTTTCGTGCGTCGTGCTTATCGGTACTTCCGTCGGACATCACTGTCCGCAAAGGTAGAGGGGAGGTCGCTGTCAAGCTGGCGGATGGGAAATCACGCCGCGTCGCGCGGCGCGAGATTACACTTCCGTACACGTTCGACGGTTTCCGAAGTAACGACGACTTCCTCGTCATTGAGATGAATTACGCGTTTGACTGCATCCTGGGTATGCCGTGGTTGACGCGCTATCAACCAGAGATTGACTGGTTGGTCCGGTCGGTCAAGCTTCGCAGTGATTATGATGTGATCGAGGTGTTCACGCACCTCCTGGTCGCCCAGAAGGATTGGCCTCACAGAGTGAGCGATGGCCCTCTCTGCACGGCTTGCGCAGTGCTGTTAACTGATGAATCCCCGCGGCGACGCGGGGATGAAGACCAACTGGCGGTCGAGCAGGGGCTCCCGCAGATGTACGAGACGGCGGTCGAGCAGGGGCTCCCGCAGACAAACGAGATGGCGGTCGAGCAGGGGCTCCCGCTAGTGGGGGCTGACCTTTCGGCCAGCGAGAGAAACTCATCATCCTCGAGTTTGTACTCGAGGCGGCGAAAGAGGAAGTCGAAGCGGCGTCGGCTGAAACCTCGCCGAGATCCCGTACCAAATGACAGCTCACCGACGGAGTCGGTCTGCGTGCTTGAGTATGTGGAAGGTACCTCCGGCCGCCGACGAACACTCGAGCTTGCAAACCCGCCTGGCGAGGCAGGGTCGATGACGCGACTTCCAGGTCTCACCTGGAAGAACTTCCTTCGCGGCCTCAAGGACGATGAAATCGAGCAGGTTTGCCTGATCACCGACGTCGATTCGGCGTCGCTTGAAGTGAATGCAGTCAGTGACGACGTCTCGCGCCCAAAGAGCGCTGAACCGAAGTCGGCCCGCGAGGAGCGCTTCGCAGCGCAATCTTGAAAAGCGCTACGCGAATCCGGCAATCCAGTCTACGAGTCCGCCCGCGAATATGAAGATGTCTTTCCAGATAAGATCCCAGCTGACCGAGGAATTCGCCACGAGATCGATCTCGTGCCCGACTCGAAGTATTGTGTGACGTGGCAGTGGCCGCTCCCGCGAGATCAGGTCCAAGCTATCGATGACTTCTTTGAGAGCCACCGCAAGGCGGGTTATGTGCGCGAGAGCACATCGCCGCACTCCAGTCCGACCTTCTGTGTGAAGAAAGCCACGAGTGGATGGCGCATCGTCCATGCCTTCAACAAGCTGAACGACGCTACCATCCCTACCCAGACGCCGATTCCTCGGAAGGACATGGTGCTCGACGCAATGTCGGGTAGTGAGGTCTTCAGCGCCATCTACTTGACCGATGGGTTCTACCAAATCCTCATGCGGCTGAGCGACATACCGCTCACAGCGGTAAGCACTCCCAGTGGTATGCTCTGGGAGTGGCTTGTTATGCCACAAAGGCTTAAAAGAATGCTCCTGCCACGTTCAATCGCATGGTATCCCATGTGCTGCGCCCGCTCCGCGATTTCGCACCGAGTTACTTCGACGACATCTTCGTACACAGTCGCGCTGAGGGAGGCCTCAGCGCGCTTGAAGTTCACTTGAAGCATCTGAGGCAAGTCTTTCAAGTGATGCGCGAAAACAAGCTGTATGCCAACTTGAAGAAGTGTATATTCTGCGCGCCGGAGATTCCGGTGCTTGGCTGCTTTGTGAGCAAGAACGGCGTCCGCGCCGACCCCGAGAAAGTGTCATCGATATGTGCGTGGCCTACGCCACAGAATCCCACTGAATTGCGTCAGTGGCTGGGTCTCGCAAATTATCTCCACAAATACACGAAGAATTACGCTGGATCAATCCAGCCGCTCTCTTCGTTGTTGAAGAAAGATGTATCGTGGTCGTGGACTTCCGCACATCAAGTCGCCTTCGACTCGGTGAAGAAGAGTCTCGCCGAGGCCCCAATCCTCGCGCTTCCGGATGACTAGAAGCCTTTTCACGACGTCTGCGACGCGAGCGACTTCGCCATCGGCTGTGCGCTGATGCAATTCGATGATGAAAGTCGAGAGCGTGTCGTAAGCTACCAGTCCAGGCAAATGAAGCCGGCGGGGCGCAACTACCCTGTTCACGACAAGGAGCTCCTTGCGATGCGTTACGCTCTGATCAAATTCATATTGTACTTGTTGGGTGAGAATACCTTCGCGGTGTACACCGACCATGCATCGCTGAGGACAGCGATGAAGAGTTGTGGTGAAGTGCTTTCTCAGAAATAAGAGAATGGTCCTGACGCGGGGTCACTATCCCGAATCAGTGACAATTTCAAGTGATTATAGAGGATTTGGGTTGTTTGGCACGGGTGCAAGTTGCCTGTGGTGGATTAGCCATGGCGAGCAGCACCCCGTATGGAATGACGATGGATCTGATATGAGCGATGTACGAGAAGGCAAGATCCACCAAGACTTACCTCGGATCCACCCTTACCTGGATTCACTAAGATGGATATGGGATATACTATACAAGAGTGGATCGAGTGTGGATCCTATAAAGGAAGGATGGTCGGTGCCCTCTGACGGTGGATCTAGTAGCCACGGATAATGAAGAGTCAAGATCCACCGCGAGGTACCCCGGATCCCATACTTCTGAGTTCGTATCCAAGGAGGGAGGATCCCGCCTGGAGGGACCTGGATCCAGGGTATAGGGATGAGGGATACAGTGGATCTCGAACTTTCGTGGGACAACGGAGATCACAGACGGTTGCGAGATGATGTTGGATGATTGGAGAGCTCGGATCCACGGCGAGTGTACCATTACAGTGAGGTGGATCCAAGCGACCTGGATCCGGATGAGTGTACCCATAATAGGGTGACCATGATGATTACGTCATATATCCGGTGGATCTGAAGATAACACAGCTGGGATGATGGGTCAAGGGAAGAAGGGACATGCAGCCGAGCCTGGTAAGGGATTTAGCAGATGAAAGACATAGAAGGTAGAAACCCAGGCAGGTATAGGCTTAAATATCAATACAGACTCCAATTTGCACAGTGGAGGGCAAGTGACCTGTAGTCGTCTCGGGGGTTGGATTTGGCCTCGGGCGATCGCCGTAACAGGAGTGAGCATTGGCCCTGGACAAGGACAGCGTCTACTTCGCCCGCCAAGCATCAGGTCTCACTATGGAGTAATCAAGATCACGAACTAGAGAACAAGTGGGCACGGAATCGTAACGGGATCATCAAGTGGAGATCAACTACGTGTAGCGTTTCGACGGGGATTGGATTTGGCCTTGCAGAACATTCGTAGCGGAGATGAGCATTGGCCCGGACAAGTTTCGTGTATACTTTGACCCTAGGGACTAACTCAATAAATAAAGACTCCAATTTGCACAGTGGAGGGCAAGTGACCTGTAGTCGTCTCGGGGGTTGGATTTGGCCTCGGGCGATCGCCGTAACAGGAGTGAGCATTGGCCCTGGACAAGGACAGCGTCTACTTCGCCCGCCAAGCATCAGGTCTCACTATGGAGTAATCAAGATCACGAACTAGAGAACAAGTGGGCACGGAATCGTAACGGGATCATCAAGTGGAGATCAACTACGTAAAGCGTTTCGACGGGGATTGGATTTGGCCTTGCAGAACATTCGTAGCGGAGATGAGCATTGGCCCGGACAGGTTTCGTGTATACTTTGACCCTAGGGACTAACTCAATAAATAAAGGACTCCAATTTGCACAGTGACACGCAAGTGCCTTCCTGCCCTCAAGAACCGGAACTACATTGGCCGTACGAGCTCCGAGAAGGTTGGGAATTGCGAATCTAGTGTTGGTAGTGATAACTGGATAATACATTGGCCAGATCCTACAACCTAGTGAGCTTTTCCTTTACTTGTGCAGATCCGACAGGTTAACCGAATTTACTACTTGGTCGGTTACACCCTAGGGGCTCTCAACTCTCAAGATCCCGTCACAGGAGGCGGCAAGTACGACTTAAAGGACAACACAAAGGCAAGGGAACACACCCGCAAGGCAACCCTACGGCTAGATCCACGATCTAGGCCCCGGATCCATAAGCTCGAATATTCGCTTAGGATACGGAACCATCCACGGACGCAGAGTGAAGATTTTCCACTGCTGCTCCACCCCATCCCCACGTCTCGCCAAGACACTCAAGCTTCACCACTTGAACTCTTCGGAAGTTACCGAGAGAGCAGATCCCGCCCTACCGACGGGTACACAAGGTGAGGAAAGTTCAGCAGAACACGGATCATCGGGGGACCCCCTCCGTTAGTCGGTGTCTGGGCGCAGTTGGTAAGTTGGATCTGGCAATCTCGCAGATTTTGCTGATCCCGCTACACCACAATGGTGCGCGTGCCCGGATCTTTTGGTGACTCGGGATTTCACCGTGAGTCCCAAGAAGATGCTCAAGTGAAGATTGAGCCAGGGGAAGAGGCGTCGTCGGAGGTCGGATCGACGAAGACGCTGCTGAATGAAACAAGATCCGCGGATCGATGGAGTTTTGGGAGGAACTCTGTCGACGGAAGAGAGGTGGATCCGGATCCGGATCTAGAAGAGAAACCTCTCTATCCTCCCCAGGTCCCCTCGGGGACCCCTGCGGATCTTGACGCAAGTCAAGATCCGCTAACAAAACAAGGGAAAGTGAAGGCGAAACGGTATGCATTTGCAGATTCACCGATTAAGCCAACACCGTACCTAAACCCAAGCCCGCTAGTCGAAGAAACAAGAAAGAAGACGAAAACGAGTAAGACTACGCGGAAGAAGATGCAAGCTCCAGAGTCGGAAGAAGACCAAGCTGGATCCAGGTCAAGCTGGTCCGACAAGGATCTCGAGTTTGTATATCGCCACCAAGCTTTACGCGACTTCCTGCATCAAGATCCTGTCATGCAGATCCTGAATCCACGACAGATCGAAGATCCAAGGGAACCGGTGAGAGCACCAACGAAAACGGCGAACAAGTTGGTGGCAGTCAAAGATCTATTACGTTTGCTTACGGAGTCAGGCATCGTAGCTGGTGTGTTCGAAAGCAGAGGACATCTTCGAGCTAGACCTGGATCTCATAGTATCCGCGACGCGGGACCTCTTTGCCCAGAGTTAAGTCCATCACCGGGAGAAAGGTCGCGCACTATGGGATCCAGTGTCGTCGCCGAGGATCAGCCAAGCTGCGTCCTCAAACTACGAATCCGCCGCTGAGGATGAGTCAGACACGTCGTCCGAACCACGACGCATGACTTTAGGACCCTCCGGGGCATCCATGCTGGAAGCGCGGGCGAGGATCCGAGGACAGGAAGCCCCGGTGAACGTGAAAGCTCGGGATCCAGTACGCCCTACGCGTGATTTGACACAATCCAGCCAGGATCGAGCCAGATCCGGCAAGAAGCCAGTGGGATTATCGTCAGATCAGGCTCGAGGTAATCGCCTCACGGATCCAGTCCCGCCAGTGGACCAGACGGCCACAGGCTCGTCCGACACTTCCGCGGGCACCCTGCAACGGCACTTTGAAGCTGCGATGAATCGCTTCCTGGCCGAACAGGGTATGAGAGCGCCCGTGCCACAAGTGCAAGTGCTCCATGAACATGGAGCACGGGACGTGGAGATGGAGTCAGTAGAGGGGGACAACTCCCATGATGAGTTAGACCCAGACGATCTGGATGGCCCATCCACTTCGGCAGCCGTGGTAGCAACGGCCACAGCCGGGGCAGGTGGATCGTCCATGATCCAGAGGGTACGGATCTCAGCTATATCGGACTTGAAGGAGTTCACGGGCAAGGATCAAGATGAGGACCGAGCGAGAACATGGATCAGCAAAGTCAAGTCGGCCCTCATGAGAGATCAAGCGTCGGATGCTGAGAAGTGTCTGACCTTTGCGGATCTGCTAGCGGGGCCAGCCAGGAACTGGTATCGGCAGCTGGGCAGATCACCAGGAACAAGTGGCCAGATCTGCTGCGCAGTCCAGACCCAGTACTGTGGATTAG
>NW_003303747.1:357172-358921 GCF_000142945.1 Phytophthora infestans T30-4
GGATCATTGCTTCTACGTGTGTCGCGGGTGTGGCGAGATTCACGACGTCGGCAAGTGCCCGATGGAAGAATTCTACAACCAGATCCGCCAATGGTTTGATCCAGCCAAGCACCGAGGGATGTTGCCGGAAGTGGCAGAGAAGATGTTAAACTAGGACGCTCGCCGGGTTTGAATCCGGTACGAGCCGAGCGTTCTAGGTACTGCATTTATGCATTTGTGAACAAGACATCGCTAGATCCAGGTAGCAGGACCCTAGATCCAGTCGATAATACACGTGATCTACATGAAGTGTCAGTTGCCAGGGTCTCTAGTTTGCGCCAAGTGGACGAGTTTTCCAGATCCGAAGTCTCTTCAACCCTGGATCTACAAAGAGGAGAGACACGTGGTTACTGGGAGAAACGCCAACATGGTCGATGGTTTGAGCCTACCAAGGGTGAGGTCACTGCAGATCCACCTAAGGTCTGTCTGGTCACTGGATCCTGTGGATCTGAGGATGTTGGATCCATGGATCTGCTAACAGGGGAGTCCCGTGGATACTGGAAGTACCATGCCCCAGGAAAGTGGTTCAGACAAGCCAAGGTAGGGGGCAAGATCAACAATGAAAAAGCAATCCTACTTCTAGATAGTGGTGCCGAGGTGTCTATACTGGATACCGCCTTTGCTCGTAAGGTTGGGTGCCAAGTGGATGGGAGTCGGATCCAAGATTGTGTTGGGATTGGTGAAGGCGTATACCGTACAAACGGGAGAACGCGAATTAAGATCACGCTGGCAGGTTGTTTGGTGTATTGGTTTGACATTTGGGTCGGGGATCTCGCTGGTCAAGACGCCATCCTTGGGATGGATTTCATGGTGCCAGCCGGAGTGAGGTTGGATCTGGCGGATGGGACACTTTGTTTCCCTGACGAGATGCGGATCCAGCTCAGCGGACGGCGGCCGTTGTATGGAGCGAAGATGAGGATCATAAGGGCGGATAAGACCACCTGGATCGAGCCCGGGGAAACTTGGGAGCTGTCAGACCGGTTGAAGTGGGTGGAACATGAGAAACTGTGGGTCACTCGGGGCGAGAAATGGGTACCTACCGTAATCCAAGGACCAGGTCGATCGCAATACCTCCAGGTCACGAACGTCAGCGACAAGAGACTATTACTGGACCATTATGAGGAGATCGGACGATGGTTGGCGAAGGACGGTATCCCTAGGCGACCTGGATATGTGTCAGTGGGATCCCGCCGCTACAGAGAATGGCAGAATCTGGTGTACGAGGCGACTACCGAGATCGAATCTCTCGGAGAGGTGGAGCTCCCGGCGGAGCCAACTGGCCCCTTGGTGGATCGGCCTTCATATCCAACTCCGCGAAAGATCCTGCAGAGAGATCGACGGGTTGAGATCCAAGCAATGAAGGTTGGATCCATGACGGGGGACGATCCCCAGAGTCGGCCCTTAGATAACGCAGGGTCGGTGGACGAAGGATTGCAGAGGGCTAAAGCCGAACAGCCGGATCCCGCCGATCCACAAGTGGATCCAAGCTTTCCACTGGATAAAGTGCCTGGATCCCTATCGAGAGTGGCAACACTAGTCAAACCCGAACTGTCGGGCTTAAACTCGTTAGAGGACCAACTGGATCCAACTGGTGGTTTCCCTGATACCAGGGTACCTGAACCCCCGAAGATTGAAGGACTGCCAGGCGAGAGAGGGCCGCGGTGTTTGGATCCAATGGTGGATCCTACGAAGACGGAAGATGAGCAAGTC
>NW_003303747.1:359025-360319 GCF_000142945.1 Phytophthora infestans T30-4
TCAAAGGGTGCGGAAGAGCAACTCAGTTCGAGAAAAACTGTCGGATCTGATAAGGGCCTGCTGCAAGCCAGGATCATCAGCTTCTCAACGTCCCCGTGGGCGTCGCCGGTGGTAATCATCATCAAGAAGAACGGGGTGGATATACGTCTGTGCATTGATTACCGGCTGGTTAACAGCCTGACTCGATTGATGGTGTATCCGATGCCTCTGATCAATGAGCTGTTGGAAGATTTGGATAAAGTACTCTGGTACTGCTCTCTAGACATGGCCAGTGGTTTCTGGGTGGTTACTATGACGGATCGAGCTCGCGCAATATCCGCATTCATCACACCGTTTGGCCTGTTCGAGTGGACCCGGATGCCGTTTGGATTGAAGAACGCACCCCAGATCTACCAACGCCTCATCGATAACGCCCTCTATGGGTTCACCCGAATACCGGAGCCCGAAACGGGTGGATCCGGGGAAGGTGACGCAGAAGTGGATCCATTCGAAGCGGGGGAGCCAGGAGATCCTGGGACCCCGTCTGTGTTAGGACGCAGATCTTACATCGACGACATTCTGATCCCGGCGGAATCGTGGGATCAGTTGTGCGAAAGAGTGACATCCCTACTGGAGGCGTGTACTAAGTGGAATCTCTCTATCAGTGTGGTTAAGAGCTATTGGGGGATGCGCAAGGTGGATTACTTGGGCCATCGAGTTTCCAAGGAGGGATTAGAGGCGAATCCTAAGGACCTGTCTTCATTAGCCGATTTGTCCTTCCCACAGTCGTTACGAGCGATGCAATCCTTCTTGGGCAGTTTGAACTACTACAGTCGGTTCATCGAAGATTACGCCCTGTTTGCCGCGGTGTTGTATGAATTAAGAGAGGTAGATTTTGCTGCGATGACCGCTCCAGCTGTCCAGATGAAAATCCAACGAGCTCTGGCCCGGGAGATGTCGGATCCACGAAGGGATCCAAGTGGTATGACGTCAGAAGAGGACCTAACACAGGAGCTGGATCCACTCCGAGACCAACAGAGAGAGGATCCAGTCTGGATAGAGACGACGGATCAGAACTGGAAAAGGCAGAATCTCGGTGGATCCGAGCTCAACACGCATTCGTGGAACTGAGGAACAGGATCGCGACCACACCTATCCTCCGTCATTTCGATCCGGAACGTCAACCTACGGTAATAGTTTATGCCAGTGACTGGGCAGTCTCAGCAGCTCTGGTGCAAGATCATGAAGGGATCTGTCATCCAGTCTCCTTTGTTCTGCCGGACACTGAAGCCGAATGAATTGAACTATGGAGCGG
>NW_003303747.1:365039-366297 GCF_000142945.1 Phytophthora infestans T30-4
AAAGTTGATCCTGGAGTTTCGCGGTGGTCGCATCTGCTTTCTTCAATTTGTCACCTAGATTGACAATAACAAGTGAATATGGAGTTACTAGCAAGGGCTAAAAGAGGATCCACGTACTCATGCGGCGAAGCTTGGATTCCAGCTCCGTTAGCGCACGCTCGACATCCGCCCACTCGGTAGTCGCCTTGTCCCGCTGGAGCTCGCTGTCTGCCAGTTTCGTTTGGATCTCGTCCCGCAATCGAGTCATACGCACGAATTCTTCAAGCGCGTAATCTCGTCCGGCAGACGCCCTCTCGAGCGACTCCTTGGTGTCTTGCAACTCCTCAGAGAGCTGAGCCAGGGCTACATCCGGCGACGAGGGAGCGCGGGGGACCCTCCACGCGCCGACCCTAAGGCGGATCCGTCATGGGCGGATCCCACATAGTCGTTGGTCACCACCTCCTCCTGGGTCAAACGCAACTCGTCACGGAGGCGGTCCAAGCTCACATCCGCAGCTGCCCTAGCAGTCTGGGAATCCTCCAGATCCCGCTCGAGGTCGTGGATCCGGGATTGGAGTTGGTGGATCTCAGATCCGGCGAGTGCCATCTCCCTAAGGAGATGGTCGTTGTCATCTCGCATAACGTCTCGTTGACGGGAGGCGCGATCCAGCCGTCCGGTCAGGTCGCGGATCTCGACCGCCTGATCAGCCAACAGGAGTCGCAGGTCCTGCGACCGAGAGCCGCACGATGCTCCCACCCCTGGATCTCCATCGCTTGGTCATGGATTTGGGCCCGCAAGGTCTGAAGTTGGGTAGTGTGTAGAGACGCAGCTTGGTCTTGGGCATCTTGAGCCGTCTGGAGCTCCGCCGTCAGGGTTTGCACCTGATCGGAAAGAGCCTGGGCTAGAACCCGCAGATCGGTGGGCGACATGCAAGACGGACTGACCGGAGGTGTGGTGGATGGGACCTTGCCCGACGATTTGCACGATACGCTTGGCGGAGAGAACATGAGATCGCGAAAGGGTAGAAAGCGGGTTGTGGGATGCTGGTTGATGCTTCGTTCGTCGCACGCTGTTTTGCAGCAGCCGAGCACGTACAGGTAGTTCGATTTGTAGAAGAAAGTGATTTTCTTCAGGAAGAAGAGAATGATCCTGACGCAGGGGGTCAACTATTCCCAAAATCAAGTGATCAATTTTCAATGTGATTTATTAGAAGCATCTGGGGCTCGTTTGGGTCAACGGGGTGCCAAGGTTGCCCTGCTCGCTCGCATTAAGCCCATTG
>NW_003303747.1:366697-443624 GCF_000142945.1 Phytophthora infestans T30-4
GACTGACCGGAGGTGTGGTGGATGGGACCTTGCCCGACGATTTGCCGGTACGCTTGGCGGGAGACATGTGTCGCGAAGGGGAGAAAGCGGTTGTGGATGCTGGTGATGCACGTCGTGGACGCTGTTTTGCAGCGCCGACCACGTACAGGAGGCGATTGTGGTGAAGTGCTTTCTCAGAAATAAGAGAATGGTCCTGACGCGGGGTCACTATCCCGAATCAGTGACAATTTCAAGTGATTATAGAGGATTTGGGTTGTTTGGCACGGGTGCAAGTTGCCTGTGGTGGATTAGCCATGGCGAGCAGCACCCCGTATGGAATGACGATGGATCTGATATGAGCGATGTACGAGAAGGCAAGATCCACCAAGACTTACCTCGGATCCACCCTTACCTGGATTCACTAAGATGGATATGGGATATACTATACAAGAGTGGATCGAGTGTGGATCCTATAAAGGAAGGATGGTCGGTGCCCTCTGACGGTGGATCTAGTAGCCACGGCTAATGAAGAGTCAAGATCCACCGCGAGGTACCCCGGATCCCATACTTCTGAGTTCGTATCCAGGAGGGAGGATCCCGCCTGGAGGGACCTGGATCCAGGGTATAGGGATGAGGGATACAGTGGATCTCGAACTTTCGTGGGACAACGGAGATCACAGACGGTTGCGAGATGATGTTGGATGATTGGAGAGCTCGGATCCACGGCGAGTGTACCATTACAGTGAGGTGGATCCAAGCGACCTGGATCCGGATGAGTGTACCCATAATAGGGTGACCATGATGATTACGTCATATATCCGGTGGATCTGAAGATAACACAGCTGGGATGATGGGTCAAGGGAAGAAGGGACATGCAGCCGAGCCTGGTAAGGGATTTAGCAGATGAAAGACATAGAAGGTAGAAACCCAGGCAGGTATAGGCTTAAATATCAATACAGACCTCAATTTGCACTGTGGAGGGCAAGTGACCTGTAGTCGTCTCGGGGGTTGGATTTGGCCTCGGGCGATCGCCGTAACAGGAGTGAGCATTGGCCCTGGACAAGGACAGCGTCTACTTCGCCCGCCAAGCATCAGGTCTCACTATGGAGTAATCAAGATCACGAACTAGAGAACAAGTGGGCACGGAATCGTAACGGGATCATCAAGTGGAGATCAACTACGTATAGCGTTTCGACGGGGATTGGATTTGGCCTTGCAGAACATTCGTAGCGGAGATGAGCATTGGCCCGGACAAGTTTCGTGTATACTTTGACCCTAGGGACTAACTCAATAAATAAAGACTCCAATTTGCACAGTGGAGGGCAAGTGACCTGTAGTCGTCTCGGGGGTTGGATTTGGCCTCGGGCGATCGCCGTAACAGGAGTGAGCATTGGCCCTGGACAAGGACAGCGTCTACTTCGCCCGCCAAGCATCAGGTCTCACTATGGAGTAATCAAGATCACGAACTAGAGAACAAGTGGGCACGGAATCGTAACGGGATCATCAAGTGGAGATCAACTACGTAAAGCGTTTCGACGGGGATTGGATTTGGCCTTGCAGAACATTCGTAGCGGAGATGAGCATTGGCCCGGACAAGTTTCGTGTATACTTTGACCCTAGGGACTAACTCAATAAATAAAGGACTCCAATTTGCACAGTGACACGCAAGTGCCTTCCTGCCCTCAAGAACCGGAACTACATTGGCCGTACGAGCTCCGAGAAGGTTGGGAATTGCGAATCTAGTGTTGGTAGTGATAACTGGATAATACATTGGCCAGATCCTACAACCTAGTGAGCTTTTCCTTTACTTGTGCAGATCCGACAGGTTAACCGAATTTACTACTTGGTCGGTTACACCCTAGGGGCTCTCAACTCTCAAGATCCCGTCACAGGAGGCGGCAAGTACGACTTAAAGGACAACACAAAGGCAAGGGAACACACCCGCAAGGCAACCCTACGGCTAGATCCACGATCTAGGCCCCGGATCCATAAGCTCGAATATTCGCTTAGGATACGGAACCATCCACGGACGCAGAGTGAAGATTTTCCACTGCTGCTCCACCCCATCCCCACGTCTCGCCAAGACACTCAAGCTTCACCACTTGAACTCTTCGGAAGTTACCGAGAGAGCAGATCCCGCCCTACCGACGGGTACACAAGGTGAGGAAAGTTCAGCAGAACACGGATCATCGGGGGACCCCCTCCGTTAGTCGGTGTCTGGGCGCAGTTGGTAAGTTGGATCTGGCAATCTCGCAGATTTTGCTGATCCCGCTACACCACAGAGTCCTCATCTCTCCCAGCGGATGGCCCGCTGGCTTTCGTTCTTCTCTGAGTACAACTTCGTTGTCCATTACAAGCCCGGCAAGAACAACATCCTCGCCGACGCTTTGTCTCGGCGTCCCGACTACGACCCACGCGGTGCATTGGGTCGACAAGCTTCGCTGGATGAAGACGATGTAGACGAGTGTGCCACGTGTGAGGCGTCAGGAGTCAATCTGACGAGCGTCTCCCCGGTAATGCCACCCCGCGACGAGATCCGAGCTGCTTACGAGCATGACTTGATGTACTACAGTATCCTGGAGCATCTCCGCTCTCCCAGCGCCGACACACTGAGAGACCTTTCCCGATCTGTACGAAACAAAATCCACCGATATCGTCTCAAAGGACGAGCTGCTGACGTACAGCATCGACAACTTCGATACCCCACGTGTCGTTGTCCCTAATGACCCCGATCTGCGCTCAGGGATTATCCATGAGTTTCACGACGCCCCGCTGGGCGCTCATCTCGGTCGCGAGAGTACGTTTGCCGCTATGTCACGCGACTTTTATTGGCCCCACCTGTATAAATGGGTGCATAAGTGGGTGCGCACCTGCGAGATCTGCCAGCGCGTGAAACCTGCCTCGTCTTCGCAGGCTCCCTTGCGTCCTCTACCAGTGGCCGCCGAGGCCTGGCGCTCGGTGTCGATGGACTTCATCTTCGGGCTCCCATTCGATGCTAACCGGCGTTCAGGTGTCCTAGTGTTCGTAGACCGCTTCAGCAAGATGGTCCACCTGATTCCAGTGTCGGATTCGATCACCGCGGCAGATACCGCGGTGCACTTCATCGATGCAGTCTTCCGCCATCATGGCCTTCCGGAATCCATCGTCTCCGACCGCGACCCGCGCTTCACGTCGGCCTTCTGGTCGAAGCTCTTCAAGCTACTGGGCTCGAAGCTATTGATGTCCACAGCGGCCCATCCGAAAACGGATGGCCAGACGGAGCGCGTAAATCGCGTCCTCGAAGACGTTCTTCGAAGCTACGCGACGTCGTTCTCCAGCTGGAGCTCGTTTCTGCCTCTGGCCGAGTTCGCGCTGAACAACGCGGTACACGCGTCGACTGGGCTGACGCCCTTCTTCATTAACAACGCGCGACACCCGCGCGTTCCTGTTCTTCTCGCTGTGGACCATCCCACAGCACCGTGTGTCTCCACTCTGGGTGGGGAAGAAGCTGCCGACAAGCCGTCTACTCCAGCTCCGATGTCTCCGGCGACAACACCGGTACTGGGTCAACCGGTACACACACCGGTTGCTAATGATATCTCGAGTGTATCCGCAGTCCCCACATCGGTCAACGCAGTGACACGTTCCGCATCGAGCCCACTTGCGCCGGCTAACCTCGCGCCGAAGCATGCGGCGCGACCAATCGACTCCGCCGTCGTCTCCAACTTTGTACTACAGCGCCAAGCGGTCACACGCTATGTTCGAGACGCACTGCAGGGATGCAGGGGACAAGCAGAAGGAGAACGCCGATAAGACTGGCCACAAGAACACGGCCATGTTTACGACAGGCGAACGCGTACTTCTGTCGACTGAAGGTATCAGAAACTCTGCGGCTACCAACCTCGGCGCGAACAAACTCGCGCCGCGCTTTATTGGGCCGTTTACGGTGGTCAAGACCATTAGTGATGCTTACACGCTTGACATTCCTACGTCACTACGTCTGCATCCGACGTTTTACGTCGAACAACTCAATAAGTATCACCCCGCTACGATTCCAGAGTCGTCTCAGGCTACTGAGCCGGAGCATGCGTCGAGCGACCTTCTCGACGGGCGCGGCGAGCCATCGATCCATCCGCACCAGGAGTCGGATCTCGAGGCTGTGTCCCCGTCTGTAAACGACCGTGAACCGACCTCTCCAGCATCTGCAACCGAGCAAGGATCTCTCGGGTCGACTGACGCAGCTGCGCACTCTCCCCGGTGGCCCGAACAGTCTGATCGAGAGCCTCATTCAATTTCTGCTGGGCATCCCAGTAGCGGTTCAGCAAGTCGGTCTCGTTCTGGGCAGCCAGAACGCGAGTGTTATCGACGCGACGACCCTCCTCCTGTTGTTGACGCTGCCGGAGATACCCGCTGGATTGTTGAGCACATCGTTGCCCACGAAGATCCACTTCGCGCTCCCAAACGTCATCGTGGGCTCGCCTACGATGTTCCGGCGGACCGTCGCTATCGGGTACGATGGATCGGGTTTCCTCCCGACGAGGATACGTGGGAGTCTTGTGCCAATCTCCTTCGTGACGTTCCGAATGTGGGCCAGGCGTATGAGTCCAATCTCGCTGTGAACCACCATATGTCGCATGCCAGCTCGCACGAGGAGAACGACTTATGCGATCACGCGAACGTGATCGAGATCGATGACTTGGTCGACCACGCGAACGTGATCGAGAACGACAAATTGGACGACCACGCGAACGAGATCGAGATCGGCGGCTTGAGCGGCCGCGCGAACGAGCCCGAGTCCGATGCCAAGAATCTTTACGTGCAGAGCGTCGGCGTGATCCGGCGCGACTAGAGGCGCGCACGCTCTCGGCCAACAAGCGACGATACTTCTCGATCCACCCGTGTTCTTGTTCACCGAGTGGATACCCGGCGATGTGACTTCTCCACTCCTCGACAGTCGGACGCGATCCAGTACAAGTACCACAACCTTCAGCGACCCTCACGTAGCAGATGCGGCGCATGTCCTCCCATGCGCTGGTGCAGACGCGCTCACAGAGTTCTGTGAGCGAGTGCTCCTTGACGATCTCCTCGCGGTACACCAACCAGCCGACGAAGCTCTCCCCTTCTTCCTGCGTCCGATTCCAACGCCGGATGAAAGCGCACCACGACTCCTGCAATGCGCCATATGCGACACCCTCGACAGGCTTCTGCCGCAGTCCACGGAAGCGCCGGAAGTGTTCCTTCATCGTGTCCAGCGTGTCCGGAGCCCGCGCTCCGGATATATCGTAGGGAGCCCATGCCCGGAGTTGGTCGTCCATCACGCGCGTGCCTCGTGCCGCTGCGGTCGACGACGTCGCCGTCGTCGGTGTTCCCGTCCGCTGCTGGTCCATCGTGCTGCTTGTCGTCTTCTCTGCAAGTCAAGTTGTGTCGCTCCTGCGCTTCGCAGGAGATGTCTCCGTCTCTCTTTCGCTCCTCCCGTTAGCCAAGTCCCCGTTCGCCATCCTCACGCAGATTGATTTGTTCTTCGCCCACTGCTTATGCTGCGTAAGTGCAACTTTAAGAGGGGGGGTAATGTAATGGGCCCCTCCATTACATAAGTAGGTAGATTTCTTTACATAAGTAGGTGCATCAGCACACGACTAGCGTGTGCTGAAATGCTGTCATGCCATTGGCTGATATATGGGGAGCCAGACCCATTATTAGCCAATTGGACTATGATATGTATTTGAGTGGCCAGGGCTGTGGCCTTGGTCCTAAAATAAAGTCAGAGTTGATTTTTTCTTAACCCTAAGACTAAGTCGTCCTATTGCGAGCTTCCTCAACACTATAGTGTAAGCAAGTAACGGAGTAAATACCTGGCCCGTTACACGTATGGTGCGTACCCGACGTACTCGACGTATTCGGCGTATGACCCTGGGGTCCGTTCGTATGGGGCCCCTCCGGCGTACGGTCTCGACAGCTACCTTGCTGTTCAGCCCGATGCTTGGGTGCCTGCTCCGACGCCCTCGTCAACGTCTGTGGTCGGCCCTCGCTTCGAGGAGCTGGGTCAAGGTGGGTCTGCGAGGCAGTAACCCCCTGCAGATCATGATACCACTTAAGATGTCCAACGTAGAGCGTCGGGTGCGTCGTCATTGACTTGGGCAGGTCGATGGTGTACGACGCACCATGCCTGACCAGGACCGCGAACGGTCCAATGAAGCGGTGCTTCAGATTGTTGCTGCCGACAGAGCTTACAGTGTTTAGTGGTAAGTTTCTCGTGTCTAATAGCACTAATTCACCCACCTTAACACACTTAAGTTTCCTCGTCCATGTTTGTCTGAGTACTCCTTCTGTCTCTCCTGCGCCGCTGCCATGCCATCGCGGACCCTGCTGATCACGCTCAGCTTGGTACCCTAAAAGGATTCCACTTGTTTCCGCAGCAAAACCGATCTCACATCTGAGACCTGGGAAGAATGAGCTTTCCGAGCCTCTCCCCCACTTAGAATAGAGGATACGGTGTCTCCTCGAAGAGTAAGATGCACTCTGAGGTGACGAAAGCCAATCAAGTAGAGCGGCGTGAGCCCCGTGGACGCGTGCACCGCGTTGTTGAGCGCAAAATCAGCAACGGGAAGCTGCGTCGACCACGTACATGGGTCTTCCCCGCACACACTGCGCATAGTGTCCTCGAGAGCTCGATTGACGCGATCTGTCTGGCCGTTTATCTGTGGATGATCCGCAGTGGACATCTGCAGACGAGTTCCCAGTAAAGGAAACAGCGTTTTCCAAAGCGCAGCCGTGAACCGCGGGTCTCGGTCTGAGACAATCGTCTCCTAGAGACCGTGATAGCGAAAACGCCATCGACGAACAACCTCACGGTCTGCTCGCCTGTGACGGTAACGGGTACTGGAGCAAGATGTGCCATCTTGCTCAGCCGACACACGAACACCAAAATCCCAGTGTTGCGTGTCCGTCGGCGAGAAGCCCAAATATGAAGTCAAGACTCATCGACTTCCAGCAGTCAGCCGGAACAGGCACGCTCTGTAACGGAGCCAAAGCGTGCCCTGCGGGTTTAACCCGCTGACATGTTTTGCATGTCTTCACGTACTGGGCGACCCACTTGTACATGTGGGTCCACCAGAAGGCCTGAGAGACCGACAGGAAGGTCTTCTAGGCGCATCGTGCGCCCCCGCGAGGATGTCAAGCTTCAGATCCTCGGCGTTGGGTACGGCCACCCGTGGAAGTTCACTAGGCTCCACCCGGTAATAGTGGAGGCCATCCTTCAACTCATATCGGTGGAGCCGGGAACGCTGTCGCGACGAAAGCAAGTCGGACTTCGCGCTCGTTCCTGCTAGAACCTTGACGATAGGCGCGACAGCCTCATCGTTCCGATATGCCACGCGTATCCAATCATATAGATCCGTTGTTACCCGTGCGATGTGGACCAACTCGTAGTCTGTACGCCGAGAGAGGGCGTCCGCAAGCACGTTAAATTTGCCCGGCTTGTACTCAACGCGGAAGTTGTACTCCGCGAAGAAGGACAGCCACCTTGCCTTCCGTTGGGAGAGGTGAGGCGAATACGTCGCCGTCCTCAAGAATGAGTGGTCTGTGTAGATCTCATAACGACCGTGAGCCCAGAAGATGACCCCAAAACTTCACAACGGCATACTTCATTGCAAGGAGCCCTTTGTCGTGGGCACGGCAGCTCCGTTCGGCAGCTTTGATCTGTCTGGACTGGAACGAGATGACTCGTTCGTGTCCAGCCGTGTCGGTCTGCAGCAATGCACAACCGATGGCATAGTCGGAGGCATCGCAGACGACGCTGAACGGTCTCGTCTCGTCTCGTCCGGCAGAGCCAGGACAGGAGCCTCTTGGAGACTGACCTTGATGCTGTCAAAGGCATCCTGGTGCTCTTGCTCCCAGCGCCAGTCGGCGTCCTTCTGAAGGAGGCCCGACAAGAGCTTAGCGAGGCCCTCGTACCCTGCGCTGTACTTGTGAAGGTAGTTGGCCAAGCTCAACCACTTTCGAAGATCCTTCTGGGATCGGGGCGTCGGTCATGCTGCAATAGCCTGGACCTTGTCTGGGTCAGCCCGAACGCCCACGTTGCTGACGAAGCAATCGAGAACCTCGATCTCTGGTGACGCGAAGACGCACTTGTCGATGTTACCGTAGAGCTTGTTCGCTCTATCACGTCCAGCACTCAACGGAGGTGTCCCAAATGCACCTCAATGGCCGTCTTGCCTCCCTCTGCACGGCTATGGACGAAGATGACGTCGAAGTACGCTTGTACGAAGGCGCGTAATGGCCTGAACAGTTGCGTCACCAGGTAATTGAATGTCGCTGGGGCTTTAGACAAGCCCTGCGGCATGACGAACCACTCCCAAAGCATACCACTTGGAGTGCTCACCGCGGTGAGCGGGATGTCGCTCTCGCGCATCAGGATCTGGTAGTACCCGTCTAACAAACCAGCGCACTGTACAGTAGGCTTCCGGCAATTTCGTTCAACAACACATCCTTTCGTGGGATTGGTGTCTGGGTCAGCACCATCGCATTGTTCAGCTTGTTATAAGCGTGAGCTAGACGCCACCTCCCGTTCGGCTTCCGAACTCAGAAAGTTGGCGTCGAGTGCGGGGACTTTGACTCCCGCACCACGCCTGCCTTCGCTTTCGCAGCGAAGAAGGCATCGCTTACCTCGCATTGTTCGCGTGGAAGAGACCATTGTCTCGTGACACAGTAATTTGTGCCGGGCACGAGATCAATCTCATGCTGTACGCCTCGATCCGAGTTGGGTCGGTGGATGTTTGTTTACCACGTCCGCATACTCCGTCACCAAAGGATACACCGGATCCTTGGGGTTCTTAAGGATCTCAGAATCCAATGGCGTCTGACGCTGCTTGCTCAGCTCTTCTAGGACGTCCTCGTCCAAAACAGAGTAGGCGCCCAACTCCTCAGGATTGGCCTCTGCTCAAAAGAACACCATCTCGGCAATCTCCCCCGCCTTGAGGCTGGCCAGGAAAGACTCGGTCTTCATTTCCTCGAGGTTCAGTATATCTGCAACCTCTGGCAACGGTTCCAAGTGGACACCAGATGCCTTAACGGGTAAACCGGTCTCGCCATCGAAGATGTGATAACATTCTCCACCGGCTGTGTCGGAGGAGCCCGGGCGCTGGACTCCGAATCGCTTGAGGCGACGTCGATCTAAACGAGGTTCAGACCCGACGCTCGGCGGCGTCGTTGTCGACGGCGACCGTGACGTGGAACTTCGTTTCCCACGTCTGGGGATGTCGGGGTGCCGACATCCGAGGCACCCGAGGCCTCGTGTGGTACTACGTTACCCACACAGGAAGTGCATGTCGCGCCTTCCTCTTCAGTTATGGTCTGGGCGACCTCGTATGGCAACACACAGGAAGCGTTTCCGACGTTTTACTCTTCAGTTAAGGTCTGGGCGATCGTGTGTGGAACTCTGTTACCCATCTTAGACACGCTATTACCAGCGTTCGTTACAGCCGCAGCTGTCTGCAGAACTATGTTACCCGCTTGTGGACCTAAGCTACCCACTTGGCCAGCGCCTCCTCTGGGCGCCGCCACCATCGAAGCGTCCTCAGAGTCGTCCTAAACGTCGACGACTTCCAAGCATCTGCTGAATGCTTCGGTACTCTGACAGCCCTTGCGGACGTCCCGGATCCTGACAGGGGTGGTAACATAACTCACCAATGCTCTGTCAGACTTTGCAGGGTGGCTGGCACCGATCGCCTTGCATCGTCAGTCGATCCAGGGCTCGTGCTTCTCGCGCCAGGGCATGTCCAGGATCATATCGTAGGGATCCATGTCGAGAACAGTAAACTGTTCGAGGCTGTCAAAGTCTTCAAACTTGACGGCCAGATCCACTTGAAGTTGGGGGCAGTGACGACCTTCCCGTCGGTCAGTCGCACTAACACCGTCCCATTGCCCTGGCTTTCTCTCAAAGCATCAGACAGCTTGTTGCTATTACGAGCAACCGTCTGGCGGCGTGCGAAATTCTTCGACGCCCCAGAATCGGTCGATATTCTAAAGGGATGATCGTATCCCCGTACACGTCCGTGTACTACGAGCAACCCGCCGCTGCTCTTCGCCGATTCGAGAGTGCGAAGACTCTCAGGGGCTAAGTCCCCGTGGTACGCGCCACCCGCGCACCCATCACGAAGACTTAGTTCTTCCCCAGTAGGGCGCCCCGCCCCTACTGGTTCCCTGCGTTCCCCTGTCCCCGGGATTCTGGCTTCTGCCAGCGACCCTTGAGGACGGGCTTGGGAAAAGTAGTCTTTCCGCGGGACATTCACGCTTGAGGTGGCCCAGCTTCCCGCAGTCAAAGCAGCGAATGTCACGCTGCTCGGCGGACCCGCGTTCCATGGAACTGGTCAAGTGGGGTTTGCTCGACCGGGATTCGACACAGAATTCCCTGGCCTTGCTGAGGCCGGCGTGCGCGCATGACGATGGCAGTATTCTTCTTGAAGAGCCACTTGAATCACCTCTTCGAGGGTGCTTGACTGCACCCGGAACAGCGAACTGCGCGCCGGACCCACTGAAGACCGTCCATGAGCACAGTCACCTTGCTGCGTTCATTGAGTGGGCGGCCCACTAGGAACGCCGTGACTTCCCGTATCTCTTGGACGTACTCGTGCAGCTTGCGCCTTCCTTGGTTGCATGGGAGGAAGCGCGAACGCCGCCGGTACTCGTAGTTCGCCAGGGGGAACGCGGCTCAGAGCTGTTCGCACAGCTGAACCCAGGATGTGAAACATCCAGGAGATGGCACCTCTCGCGTGTACACCCAACGCTTAGCACGGCCGCTAAGGTTGGAGAGCACAAAAGCAACACGAAGTTGCTCGATGGAGATCAGAGTCACGTCAATCGCGAGCGCTACCTCTCGAACCCAGAAGTGATGGTTCTTACCTTCCTTCCCTTCATACGGCTTAACCTTCAGCCGTATTGGTTTTGGGTGTGGCAGATTTGTTTCTGCCGCCGGAGCCTGCAGATTTTCCCGCACATGTGCGATGAGCCCTTGCTCGAACGCGTCAAACGCATTGACACGCTCGAGCTGCTCGACCGGCGTTGATGCCACCAGTCTCTGCAGGGTCTTCATCCCGACGATGTCAGCCATCTTCCGAACCGACTCGAGCTGTGAGTCGTTCAGATAGGAAAAGGCGTTCCTATGGTTCAGGTAGTCTACCCGCGTTGGCGTGGATTGACTACAAGTGCTACCAAGTGTGACGGGGTCACACAGCACCTTGCGATAGAGGAAGTTGGATTCCGAGAGTATACAAACTCTCAGTGAACAGAAGTTCACAGGCCCCCTTTTGCCTAAGGAGCGAAGTGACCAAGTTTTAGGAATGCTGTAAGCTGAATGTATTTATAGGAAGGCTAAGCTTGAGTTAAATATACAAACTATAAGTCACCTATTGTATAGCTATGTCATCAGTCAATGGTTGGCCTCTGACGATCCGGATACCATGTACCAGATATCTCGAAGTGTGACGTGTCACACTTTATGTAACTATGGTACACTTGGGGCTACGTACCCGTTACACGGAACTAACGTTAATCCTGATTAAATTGCGCTTTTGTCATATAGCACTCGTTGATGGATTTCCAGGGGATAATTGGGCTACCTCCTTTGCATGCAAAACTTAATCTTACAAGCATACCTAACTTATCACAAGCAACCGAACCGTACCAGTTATTTATAATCAATTTGCTATTGTACCCGCTTTTGCTTGTACAACTGAAAAGTTACAAGATCAATCTTGATATGATGGTATCGTTGTGACCCCGCTCAACCGTCGAAGAGGATCGCCCAAGCCAACACTGTAGCGTCGCACTTTCAAGACCAGTGAGTCTGCGGGGTCTCACTCTCACGCGAAAAATTCACTAGGGATTATCGACAACTTTACCACCGTACGCAACTACAGCAGCAATAAAAGCGTTCAATCAATGGAAGAACACGCAAACGTTAGATTCATATACGATCTATAAATTAAACGTTTTTAAAAATCGCTTTATTTTAAAGCGACGAAATTTGTTACAACGCTACAATGAATGCTCACTACATAATGTATGACGTTCTTTTTCTTTCGCTTTTAATATATACTTGCTCAATGATTCGGAGTCGCCAGTGCTGCGTTCACAAAGAGGAGTAACAGACCAGTTACTGTGGTGTTTATTTCGACAGGAATACCGTTCGAGTGGACCAACAACCATGCATAGTGATGAAAACATGGAAGGGTGTCGAATAATGCGTCCTAAACGAGTCCTAGAATATCCTATTTGTCCTAGCATTAGACTTGTTTTCAATAGGATATTTTCCAAGTACGATATTACCTATCCCATCGCCCCTAAACCACCACTCCGCGGGGCGCTCGCTACCGGCAAAGCCCTGTGGTGAAGTGCTTTCTCAAAAATATGAGATGGAATATGATGAAAAGTCATTATCTCGGATTAATGACGGTGCCCAGTGGATAGGGCGGATCTGGACTGTACGAAGTGGATCTGGTCTAAACGAAGTGGATCAGAGGTCGAGACTACCACGGTGAATCTCTGTGATGCCGCATATAGTACCGTTGATTAGCGATCCAAAGGTGAGGTACCTGGATTCATACCCTATAGGATCGACCCGAAGTAGGAGACTGCAGATGATGGATCGAGAGGTTAACCAGTGGCTAAGAGCATGAAGAATGGCAGGAGGAACACGGTTGGTGGCAGTGTAACTGAGATCCACCAAGTGGAGGCTCGGATCCACCCTCGCCCGAGTACACCTAGGGGATATGGGATCCACAATGTGTGGGTGGATCGAGTGGGGATTCTATGGAGGAAGGGTGTAGAAACCATCTGAAGGTGGATCTGGTACTACCCCCCCCCCCCCGTCACTAAGGCTTGATAATGAAGCATGTGACATTTTTCACCTGCTTGATAATCAAGCATGTGGGGATCGTCATAGAATGGGCATTTAGTCCCCAATGTACAGGGCTTGGGGCCCTAACTGTAAAGATAAAGTTCCTTGGAGATGCGCTGTCGTAAAGACAGTGCTTCAAACGAGAAGCCTCTGAGCCATCCATTCTTTCTCCAAAAAGAAACGCGGGACCAAGGTGCCTCCCCGCCGCGTCACGCGCACTGAAGCGGAGGCGTTCCTGCGTCGTCTCGAGAGGAAGGAAGGCGCAGAACGCGCCCGCCTGCTTGAAGAGCACCGTGCGTATGTCGACGGTATGCGTGACCGCGATGATGCCTTTGGCGGCGAAGTTGCGGATGAACCGCTTGTTTCAGCTCCTACGTCAGCAACGATAGGAAGGCGGCCTAGGATGACAGTGGCTTCACGCAAGCCTCCTGTTCCAGCTACGTACCAGAAGAAGGGTGCACTAGTGGGGTATTACAATTTGCTGGCAAGAGCACCGCGATTGAAAGGGAAGGCGCCAGTCGCAGCACTGTATACAGAAAAGCTTGCTGCCGATGCTGCTTCTGCTGATGAGGATGGGAGTGACAGCGGAGACGACGATTACGTGGAAACGGGAGAAGACCAAGGCAATGACGACGCTGAGTTTGACATGGCGACAGCGGCAAAGATCACAACACCGAAGAAGGCGGCGAAGAAGAAAAGACCGGCAATGGCGCCTGGCAAGGCCAAAGTAAAAGATAAGCGTAAGCGCGCACCATCGAAGAGCTCAAGAGCTGACAAATCTGCGCGGACAACAAGCCCATACGTTGCTGCTGATGAAGAAGCCGCCAGGTGAGGAGATTATGCGTTTTCGTACGATGTGTTTCTCCCACTTCATGTTCGTAATTGATTGTAGCGATGCGTCTGTTGGTGGCGATTTGGACTATAGCAACACGTCGCCATCTTCGCCATGTGCAACAATCACAACGCAGGCACAGCGTGGACCCATGTCGACATCGGAAGGTGCTTCCTCTGCGCAACAGACTTCACCGCTAACGCCACCTCGATCTTCGGCTACCAGGTACGCTGTCACATAATGAATATCAAGCATATGCGAGATTTATTTCTGACAGCATGCTGTATATTACCGTTGATTTTGCAAGGTCACTGAATATGGCTACTGTTATTCACACAACTACGGTTCCCACAACCCCGCCTCCTCTCTATTCCCGTCAAGATTCCCGTCAAGATGATGCCATCTATGATGGTGGTGCATTGGATTCGGGTTACGATGGTTCAGACACTGGGTCAGCTGAATGGGACGGATAATTTTGGAGCTGATGTGGATGATGAGATCCCATGCGAGAGCGACACGGAGGCGAGTGATGAACTGTCCATAGATGCACCTCAAACTGGCGATTCACCGAGTTCTACACCTGCAGTTGGTGCAGCTTCTACAGCAAACCGTCGCGGGGGACAGCGACCTCCAGGAAGTAAGGAGGAGGCCGAACGCTGGAAGGACATCATTGACAATTGGCGCATCGTAGAGAGGTCTGATTTGCCAAATCTAATAGATACAAAGCAACTTCTTGAGAGGAACGTCTATTCTGTGGGGACCATTCAAACTAACCGGTTTCATCGCTCAGTTGCAAGCCCAGCTACTACAAGCGGGGTCGGCCGAATTTGCAGCACCGTAAGGAAGGTGCTTATTCTGCTGGCTGTTCACATTGCTAACTATTACTGTATGTGTCCAAAGATGTACTCACCTAGACCAGTTACACCAATGCATGGCGACGTTCCATCGTTCACCCACTAGCTAAAGAAGGACGACAAGTGGGTGGAGGTGAATGGAATTTGAAAGCGGCGTCAACGGCAGTGCAAGGTCTGTACTATACGGAAAACCAGCAGTACACAGTGGCAGGTGACGCGATTCTACTGTCCCGGTTGCAGTAAAGGCTCCAAACGGTACGTTGCTATGCTCTATCGCTCTTACAACTGGTATCTAGCACGTATATGCAGTGTCTACTTGTGTGACAAGGTGGGATAAGCACATTACCCAAGTAACAACCAGTCTTGCTTCTCCATTTGGCACCAACTTTGGCGCAATGGAAGCGAGCGCCCACAGCCGCGCCACGACCGCGGTATCCAGCTGAGGACCCACCAAATAAGCGGACGGGAGGACAAGGGGGTCGTGAAGAGGAGGAGGACGGTGGGGACGATGAGGAGGCCGCAGGGCTCGGCAATGAGGGAAGTGATGGTGGTGAAAATTCTGATATTGATCAGAACGAGACAACGGAAACTGGGGGTGACGACGCGGTAGAGAGAGAGCACCAAGAGTAGGAAGCAGTGAAGCTGCGTAAGTAATAGCCCAAATGACTTGCTTTTAGCAAACAGATGCAATACACAAATTTGCTTTCGTAGCCGTTCTGCACGTGACAAAATCGATTCATTCCCAATAAAAGAGCCATTTGCACATGCATGATGTCGCGTATGGGCTTTCCGGAATTTCTTACCATGCTCGATATAAAGCATGTGGGTTTATAATACGTACGATTGCAGGATCTTGTACAAATATACAGACACCGATCTTTTTTTTCCTATACAAATTTTACGTTAATACTTTATTTAACATGCTTGATATCAAGCATGTTAAAAAGTAGTCTGTGCATTCAAGATTTGCTCTCGTAACGAGGGGGGGGGTTAACGACAGATGTCCCAGATCCCACTCTCCCAAGTCTGGATCCAATGGATTGAGGATCCCACGCAGCGTAACTTGGATATTTGGAATAGGGGTGGTGAATCCACTCGATCTCGATTTTTCGTGGAGCAGGGGAGACCGCAGACATTTGTAATGTGGTGTTAGAAGATTGGAGGGCTCAGATCCACGATGAAGTGAAACACTTGCCGTAAGGTGGGCTAAAGTCGCTTGGATCCGGGACAGTATCCCCATAATATGGCGACCTCACGATGATTTCGCCTTGGATCCGGTGGATCTGATGCTGATACAGCTGGGGTGATGGACCAAGGAGAGAAAGGACATGCAGCCGAGCCTGGTAGAGAATTGAGCAGGTAAAAGACATAGAAGGTAGAAATCCAGGCAGGTACAGGCTTAATTATCAATACAGACATCAATTTGCACAGTATCACGCAAGTGCCTTCCTGCCCTCTAGAATCGGAACTACATTGGCCGTACGAGCTCGATGAAGGTTGGGAATTGCGAATCAAGTGTTGGTAGTGATAACTGGATAGTACATTGGCCAGATCCTACAACCTAGTGAGCTTTTCTTTACACGTGCAGATCCGAAAGGTTAACCGGATTTACTACTTGGCCGGCAACACCCTAGAGGTTCTCATTTTCAAGATTCCGTTACAGGAGGCGGCAAGTACGACGAAAAGGCAACACAAAGGCAAGGGAACACACCCGCAAGGCAGCCCTACGGCCAGATCCCAGATCTAGGTCCTGCATCCACCAAGCTCGAATATTCGCTTAGGATCCAGAAACAACTACGGACGCAGAGTGAAGATCGTACCACTACTGCTCCACCCCATCCCCACGTCTCGCCAAGACACTCAAGCTTCACCACTTGAGCGCTTCGGAAGTTACCGAGAGAGCAAGATCCCGCCCTACCGAGGTACACAAGGTGAAAAAAACCTCAGCAGATCACGAATCATTGGGGGATCCCCTCCGTTAGTCGATGTCTGGGCGCTGTTGGTAAGTTGGATCCAGCAATCTCGCAGATTTTGCTAATCCCGCTACACTAGAGTCCTATGCCCGCTGCGGCGCCTCCGCTTGCGAGATAATTTTCGGGCCTAACGGTGCTTTTATGCCATATAGGACATTTTAGGACTCGTTTAAGAGCATCATACCGACTACGCAACCTTTCAATAATATTACGACGGTCGTGAATCCGAACAGGGTGCTGGGCTCCATCGTTTTCGCCGCGTACGATAGGAGCAACAAAACAACCAATATTGGACTAGTATGGTTGCCGATAGTGTGGCAGTTGCATAGGCGAGAAATGCTGGGGCTACTTACAGGGTAGCTCCTGCAGTCCGTGAGGAGCTTGGGGTATTAGCAGAAGATGTTTTAAAAACTGCTGTTGCTACAGCTGATTTCAGCCACCAAGGCGCGGAAAATCACAGTCAATCATTTCCAGCGCACCAGTACCATAATAAAATTTGGCGAATCTCTAATGTGTTCTGACCGAGCGTAATCGTCGCAGTCAGGAAGCATATACAGAGATCCCCCTGAATAAGTGTGGCTTGTACTTCATATTCCCCTTTATATCCGATTATTTGAATTGGGGTACAAATAACAAATCACGAGATCGCTGTGAATTTCCTTATCAGACGACCCCTACGCTGGACTTCTGTACTACTGTAGTTACTATCAATTTGGAAGCGGTTGGGCAAAACAATATTACGAAAACTAGTTAAAATTGTGTGACAATTTTAATTTTCTTTCACTTTTTATTCACTACATGTACTATTGATTTGGCAAAATTTCGTAGGCTGAGGGTGGCTCTTAACCACTGCCATGCCATGGCACGCGTGGCAGTGGCTTCAGCGCGCTACAGTCTTTCCGGTACTAAAAGACGTTGAAGTATCCATGTAGAACCATCACTCTCCCAATTATGTTTCCACATAACCGCTTCAAATTGATAAAGCTGCAGCTTATCACCTTTTGGGATCTGGACAGACCGAAAAATAAACTCCAAGGACGCTATGAACCGCAGCGTGCGCCCTGAGAACGTAGAGTTTACCGTCAAGGTGAGAGGGAGACAGCCAACAACTACCGTAAAAAACTATCTTCCGTTTGTTTTGCCTTGTTCTAGGCGGCAGAAGACCTCGTGTTGACTGGCAAGGAACGTTCGATCGTGCGCGTGGCGGCCAACAACATGTACTCATGTCTGATGCAGAAGACGCAGCGCTTCTCGTCACTCTTCCGCCACTACAGCAAGCACCACGGACTACCGCGCGAGTCGCTTGACTTTTTCTTCACGGTTGGATTTAAAGTCATTGTCGCAAAATTTGTCCTATATAAACTTTTTTTTTAAACAAAGTTGTGTGTCTGGCAGAACCGACTGGACCCCGAGGATTCACCCGAGTCAGTGCATTTACAAAAGGTGGGGAGGAGGATGGTGTTGATGCTGTTTTGAATGAAATTCTGACCGTTCTGTTGCTGGTCACAGAACGATATAATCCTGGTACGCCGTCGAGTGGCCCCTACGACCCTGACGCTGCCTTCTCACAATGATGATGCCTATTTCGCCACAATGAGAGAGCTCTTCCTGGTGAGGACACGTGTCAAATTGAGGATGGAGAGAACGGAAGTTGCTGACAGGATTACTAGAGTGGTATTGGCAGTGACATAACGCTGGATGTCGGAGGGGACAGGGAGATCCTGCGGGCGCACCGATTGATTCTGACGACAAGATGCGAGATCTTTGAAGCCATGTTCCGACCTGGAGCCATGAAAGAGAGTTGGGACGGCGTGGTCCGTATTGAAGATCACTCGCCCGAGATGGTGTCCAAGATGCTTGAGTTTATCTACACGAATCGCGTGCTGGATCTGGCCAAGCTCAACTCAAACGTACGTGCTTCACTCAAAAGTTAATGGTGAAACTAACTAAACAAATCCTATCTTTTTGTGGTTATTGTGCAGCAACTGATCGACCTATTGACGCTGTCAGAGCAGTACCTGCTACTGCCACTGAAACACCTCTGCGAAGTCGCAGCACAGGATGTTTTGTCCATCGGAAACGTCGGGCGCTTCCTCTGTGCTGCGGAGAAATTCAATGCCGCGTACTTGAAGGAATACTGCCTCGCTTTCTTCATGAATCACACAAGCGAGATCGTCGACGACGAGAACTTCCGCGAGGAGATCGAGAGCTGCCCATCCATGGCTTTAACTATCGTGCGCGCAACTACTCGCCACTCTGGGTCGTCGTTGGAGCCCGTGCAGAAACGGAGAAGACTCAACATGCCATTCGAAGAGACGGAATACTTGTCCCCGAGCACCTGAGCGTCGACCAGTGCTACCTCCATGGATTCACTTTATTTACTACTTCGACGTACAAGACAATAATACGCCACGTCCGCATGCTGTCCACGTTAGCTTCGCATTTCTAGGCACGACTGAGCAGGCACTCCTAAAGCGCAGGAAGAGAATTACCATGTAATCAAAGACGAAGAAGTACGAGCTCTTTTGCATTTTAGCTTACCACCCGAGTTACGATGAGTCGTGGCTTTCGAAGGCAAAACTTCCAAACTCCTCGTTCCACTCTTTGTAAAACGCAAGATCTTTCGCTGCCACACTGGAACGAACCTGGGCAATAGCACAGCAAGAATTAACAAGTTAGCATGCGTCATTAAAACTCTAAAAGGGCCGGACAAAAGTACGAACCCCACGCAAAGCTTCTTTAAAGTCGTCCGAGTTGATAGGACGAACGGAATTGGCATCCATCGTGCGAATATCGGCACAATTCCGGATCGGACCCATCGCAGCCTCAGTACAAAGTGCTCGCACATCTGCACCCGAATACCCTTCAAGTTGGTAAGAGCACACAATCAGGACGAACTCGAAGCGTCGTGATAATCCCACAGTATCACAAACCTTTCGTTGACTCGGCAATGAAAGTCTTGTTCTCGTCGGTCAAGTTATTCCTGTTATCCTTGAGCAGCCGACTAACCAAGTCCAATCTGGCTTCAAACGACGGCAAAGGAATGTACAAACGCTTGACAAATCGTCGACGTGCTGCCTCGTCAAGCTCTTGAGGTCGATTTGTCGCGCCTATAAACCCAAAGGACCAATCGGTACCCTAAAAGCCGATTAGCAGTCGGGATAAAACGTACCAACAACTAGGATGATATCCTTGGCTTTCGTGCCAGCTCCGTCAAGTTGCACCAGAAACTCCGTCTTCATCCGCCGGCTCGCCTCATTTTCTTCTGAGCTGCAACAAATTAAAGTGTAATGTATCCTGTCGATAACACGGATCGACGTCACTTACCTTCGTTGTGTCAATAATGAGTCAATTTCATCAATAAATATCACAGAGGGCTGGCAAAGCACAGGGCAGTTGGAGGTTAGTATAGAATTGTGCCTAGAGGATCATAGATTCTACCTGCTTGACAGCTGCGACGGCAAACAACGTTCGAACGAGCTTCTCTCCTTGGCCAATCTACATTTAATAAGGGCACAAGGGTTTTAAGTCCATTCGTACGAGTAAAACAAATACAGAGCTGCATCGCACCCATTTGCTCGTTAGGGAGCTAGCAGAAATACTGAAAAAGGTCGCCCCAGACTGGCTTGCAATTGCTTTGCCGATCAACGTTTTACCGGTACCAGGTGGCCCAAATAAAAGCAAACCTGCGCACAATGAAGACATATCGATGAGTATTTGCTGACAACCAGGACACTATATCGTAGCACGGCACCTTTCGGAAGAGAGCGGAGTCCCGTGAATATATCTGGCCGCGCCATGGGCCAAATCACCAGCTCGTTCACGCACTTCTTGGCAAATTGCAGTCCCGCTAGAACACACAAAACGAACTATTAGTGGTCAGCTCTGCAAACCTAGGGCGACTGGATACCTCGTACCAATATCGTCGAATGTAATCGGGTCTCCGTTGTCCACAATTTCCATTTCAATCTTCTCGATTAGTTCCGGGTCACAGCTTTTAAGGCGCGGATCAATATTTTCGTCCTCGTCGGGCGGAGTAGTCTGCTTTTTACTGCTGCACAAATAAAATGCCACAGTTGTTGGCTGTTGACCTCCGGTTATTAAGAATCAGTAGATTTAATGTACCCTTTGCTCGCCCCGCCATCGTTCGTTGGGGACACAAACTTTTTGCTGACTGCAGACGGCCCAGATATGTAGCCATTGTTGTCATTGTCACTGCCACCGAGAAGAAGATCTTGGTTTACAGGATGATAGACACCGCGTGATGGACCACGTGGGTTCCTGCGTCGATCATTTCTACTTCGACGTTCATCATCGTCGACGTTCCTGGCTCTTCCTGACATGCGGTCACACTTTTCGTCGCGGTACACAAAACATTAGTCGCAGATTTGACATCCCGGACTGGCAGTGCTACCTCACCTGCAGTCGCTCAGAAGCAGTCTGGAACGGATTGACAGCATTGGGTCGGGTACCCGCACCAAAGAGGTCAGGATCTTCATGAGGCAGCCTCACTCTACTCTTACTCAGTAGATCACTCAGAGGGGGAGGCGTTGGCTGTGGTGCAGGTTCGCTTGGCACTGCTACTTCAGCAGCCTGGGGGGGTCCGCTCCACACGTCATCAGTAAAGTTGAGGTCGTTCCCCATCGTCTTCACTCTTGTAGGCACCACTGGAGCAGTAACCACAGGTTGACGCATTGCAACAGGAACTGGGACTGGAGCTGGAGTTTTCCGAGTCGTTTCCACTTCATTGTTGACACCTTTCTTGTGCTTCTTACGGTCTTCTTCAACCTACCAGAGTACATCACGAAAGCTTGCATCAGCTCGCCATTGTAATACATGTACGCTCACAAGAACCGCTAAAATGCTGTGACCGCTCGCTCACCCCTTCAAAGAGCTTCGGGTAACACCTGTGCATGTCCACGAGTGTCGCTCCTTCCTGCTGCTGTCGTCGCCTCCATTTGCCCCGCACTCGACTTCTCCGCTTAGAAACCTGATGCCTCTCTTCTCGATGCTCTCGACCTCGCAGCAATACTGTCCAAAAGATACGCTTAGTCACAACTGTTCGTAGACACACCAATCGTCTGAAGCCCACACACCGAACTCCGTCGCGTGGAGACGCTGCAAGACGTCGGCACTCTCGCAGTCGACGTGTACGGAGCTTAGCGCTCGGAGCATCTCCTTGTGCGTCTCTGCATTCTCCTGGTCCCCGTGAGTTCGCAACAACTCGTACGTGACACGTCCTGGATCATTGTCACTCATGCTGTCCGAATAGAATTAAAATGGGAAAAAGTACTGTATTGTGTGAATAGACCACTGATGTGAATGAACTTCCTCTTGCGTGTGCTGGCTGTAGCAGATACACTCTCAACGAGCTGAGCGCAGGTTGTATCGCTTAACAGCAGCCGTGGCAGCAGCGTGGCCGGCGATGGCCTTGAATACTTCCCGGTCTTGAGGCCGCACGTCACTCGTGCACTCAACTTCAACACCATCTTTGTCAGCAGCTTGTTGGTCCTTCTTGCTCGCGTTGCTACCCTTCGGGGAAGGTGCTGCTGCTTTCTTAGTTGGTGCCTTGCTGTGACGAGGAGTAGCTTTCTTCTTCTCAGGGGCATTTATTTTCTCTGTCTTGGCTGCGGTGGGTGGAGGCACTGTGGGAACTTCATCCGCGCTTTTCACACGCTTACGCACGGGGCTGTCGGTGGCTGACTCTTGCGTTGCAGCAGCAACCTTAGCAGCCTTCAAATTTCAAGTACACGATATACGTCAGTTAATCTAGATGGGGGTGCCTTCAGTGCAGCTGTAGACGCACCGCTTTGCTGGTCTTCCGCGTACCCCACTCAAACGGTGTACTCAAGCCTTTACTCCCACCTAATTTCGAGAGCTGCATCACGAAGAAATCGTAGTCTGGTCGATCCTCAAAGCCGCAGTAACGAATGTTCTTAAGCATTGCGCCCCATGCATTAGGAAGCGAAGCACAAAGCTGTTCCACCGAGGTGGATTTCTTGATCTTGGCCCCTTCGGCATCACTTGACGCTTTCTGCCACGGAAGATTGCCCCGCATTAAGTAGACGAGTACGTACAACAATGATTCAATGTCGTCTCGGCGGCTAGAAGCTGACGATAAAACAAAAGTAAGAGATTCCCGTTTCTCCAGCTAAGAATCCAAAAGCGAGCGAACGTACTGGCACCGTCGTGGCAATTAATGCTCAAGAAGGTCGGCGTTCCCACAACCGTTCCTTCCTTGTACTCCTTGTGCTTACCCGTGGCGGTGACATAGCGATCGGAAATACCAAAGTCAACGCAGTACACAGTGTTCTCCGAACGCATGTCCAGCATGAAATTTTCAGGCTTCACATCCACATAGAGGATGTTCTTCACGTGCATCTGCTGCAGCGTCTCCAACTGGTCATGTGCATTAAAATGGGCATAATGAGCTGCAACCAATTTAAGGCCACACGTACGATTTCTTGGCCCAGTCGAGCTGCTGTGGCCGACGAGACAGGTCCTTGCTCCTGCAGCACCGTCTCTAACGTTCGTCCAAGTCGCTCTATCACTAGGAAGCGATATCCCTGTAGCCGAAATGACCAGTTAATAGCCGTAATCCACAGCTAATGCAGCAACATTTCCACCGCACTTTATCCTCCCCGTAGGCTCCCATTGGCACGTAAGGGATACCGGGCTGGTCTCTCAAGTGGTTCTTGTACAGCAGGTGCTCGGCGTACAGCGCATCAGCGTTGCGCTCCGCTGGCGTCTTCTTCCTTTTCTTGTTCTTAAGCTTGGCCGCCGGCAGTTGTGGCAGTGGTGAGAGCTTCATGACAAACTCACGGCCGGCATCCCTGCTGAGGGGGCTCATAGGTTCCACTGCAGCACATAAAGGGATTAGTGCGTAATAATTCGATGAGGACTTGACGAGGGATTAACCTACCAGCGTAGACATCGCTGCATGCTCCTGAGCCGAGCTTCTTGCCCAGCCGCCACGACTTGAGCGTCGTTCCCTCCATCGACAGCTGCAGTGCGATAAAACTTATTATTGTTTATTCGTGGAAATGAAATAATCTCTGACAATCTCCTAGGTACATTGTATTGGTGGTATTGTATTCGTGGAAATGAATTTTGTCCTTTTCACTTAGCCTGATGCTCGATTTTTAATAAATAGAGGTCATTTTATTAAATCGACGTCTATAAAAAGTTCTCTTCCCATCTCATTTTTACGCGTGGTTTTATGCTCCGACCATGGCTATAAAACGGATGGACATTCCATCTGTAAACATGGATTATTATTAACTATAATAGCCGAGCGCCGCCGCTACGCGGCGGTAGTTTAGGTTTAGTTTTATTCATTTGCTTCGACCTTCCTTCCCCGCTGCGCTTCGGCGGGATAATTATTGAAAAAACCCCTGTGTGCCTAAATCGTTTTTTTCTATCTCGGGCTAGCATCATATTTACTTATTGAATTAATTGTTCTAATGATCTTGAATCAATATTCTTGATGCAATCTTTTTATTATTGTTAGCTATCACTGCATCTTCATCTTCCACCTAAAACCACCTGCACTTCAAATAACATTTAAACAAACGCCTCACAATATTTTTAGTTTAGCGTCGTGCTCGATATCACGGACCATTTCCGAGCTCACATGATAGTAATGGTCTGTCCAGGTTGCACTACTTACCCGCTTGTACTGCCTATTTGAGCTTGTATGTGACGGGGTCACAAAGCTCCTTGCACAGAGGCAGTGCTTAAGGGTATTAGCTACCCGAGTGAACGTTAGTCGACGTGTTCCCGGCCTCAAAGGGAACGGTTTACTACTTAGAGGAGTAGATGTAAGTGTGGTGTTGGAAATCCCACGTGAACTCTAGCTACAGATGTAGTTAGGATGTTCCCACAACAATACGTCTACTAGGATAGTAAACAATCGTTCGGGCGGACCTGAAGACCCCAGTTCTGCCCTTGCACCGGGACAAACTGGACCTTGTAAACTACTTATATAGGCCAACCAGTAAAATAAGAACACGCTACTAGCACGAGCAAAGCTAGCAGGTGTTTTGAATCCTCGTGGTCCCAACAGCGGAAGGGTACCAGGCACGGGTAAGCCTTTAACGAGATCACCGAGTGTTCAACACTCGGCTGGAAGAAATAAAAGGGAGGCAATTCAAGCACTCCCAGTCGTGCAAATAGGCAACAATAAGCCGTCACGTAAAACCTCCCGATAATAATCGGCCAATACACAAAGTCTCTTGGCCTTGCCGGATGAACCCTCGCTACAGAGCTTCGAGTTCACCGACAGGCATAACACACTCAAACAAGCTTGACCTGACGCTTACCTTGAAGCCGGACGTCGCTCTGTGTGCTTGAGTGGAAATTCTGTTCTGTATTTAAGCTTACCCTTTCGGGTCTATTCCTAATAAGAAGTCCTAATCAAGTATACAAATATCAAGTGAACAATGATCCGTTATGGATCTTCTTGCATGCCAAGCGTCGTCTGCACTGTCGCATGAGCATCTTTAACGGTCCGCGCCCTGTCCCAGACGGTTAACGTGTCTTCCAAAGGTCGCTGAGTATTCCGCGAACTCATCCCAACCGCCACTGAGGGTTCGTACCGTAGATGGTCCGCTGAATGCGAATCCGGCCAGTCCATTATTAATAATAATGACAGCCTGGATTTAGTGACATAGGGCCGTATCCGATATTTGTTGAAAACTCGGAGGTGACGCCGTCGAGTCCCTTGCACCTTGGCGTCTCCGTACATCACCCGACCGAGGGTTCGTCGCTTGAGCAACTTGGGCGGTGTCACGTCTTTGTCGACGGGTGATAATCCGCAACCACGGAGAAATCACTACACCACAACTGCCCCTGTCGCAATGGAAGCCACGGTACTGGTGCCCGTTGTGACATTTCTTCATTCTTCAATTCACCATCTCGCCACCGTATGTCCAAGCGTCTGAATCGAGTCGTGTCCGACGCTTTTCAGCGTCTCAATCCTCGTAGACGTCGCGAACGTGAACAGCTGGAGGTACGTCAGCTCATCCTTCTCTTGAATCATCGGCACCTTGCTCATCATCTCGCATTACTCGACTTGTTTCTCAGGAGGGCAAGGCCGAGGGTTCGAACGTCCCTCAGTCTGCTACACTTCCTCCGACAGCGGCGTCATCAACTGGTCCTTCGGCGCTCGCTGCCCCGGACTCTTCACTCCCTGTGGTAGCTCCTGCAGCACTGCCCGTCGTCGCTGAACCCACGGAGATGGCTCCTGCTGCTCCTCCCGCCCCAGCTGGTGGTCCACCACCACTCACCGAAGATTCGCTGCGCGCCATGCTGGCTGAAAGTACGGAGGCATCGGTCGATCACATGATGACCTCGATAATCCCGTACTTGACTGCAATGGCTCGTCACCAAGTGCAGATCAGCGTTGTGCCTCCTCTCCACGGCAATATACACACTCAGCGTCGTCTCGAGACAGCTATTGGTTTCGATGAGGTCCTCGCTGCACGTTCTACGACGTTCTCCAGCATCTCAGCTAACTGTTGAGGTGTCCCGCGTGACTTCGTTTTCAGTGATCGCTCCGCGGTCGGCATTCATGTTTTCTTATTCTTAATCCACTTCCACAGCGTAATCATGTTCATGTTGTTCTTCAAATGCATATACAATTTGTTGTTGCAGTAACGTTCTTCGTCTGTTACCACAGGCTGCATCGCCCTGTGGACAGTTCATACGTGATCAAGTCACGCTAGTCTTCGTCCACCACTTGCGCCATCTGCAGCCGATTCTCGCTCTTCTTGGCTCGCAAATAGTCGTACAGCAGACCTCCACATGACAAGTTTGATGATGGTTCCCAAGTTGTATCTTCATAGCCCACCCACTTGACTTTGAACTCGCGTACAGCACGCTCCGTGCTCGTCGTTAGTGGTGTTCTGTCGTCGAGGATGGCCTCGACTTCATATTCACCGGCAACTTGGTCTGGTTCCCAGCTGTCCTCAGGCAGTAGTTCCTCATCGAAGTCGAGTCTTGCTTCATTAGTCGCGTCAAGTACCAACCGAGTGTTCGGTCGACTGTTGAATTCGTTGACAGCCTTGAGTCTTGACACATGCACTACTGGGTAAAAGCGATACCCACTTCGATCAGGCAGTTCCAGCTCGTACGCAAACTCTTCCACCTTGCGCTTGATCCGAAAAGGTCCATGCCATCGGTGAGCTAATTTCTTCGTCAAGCCCGGTTTGACGCGTTCCATGTACAACCACGCCCGGCTCCCAATCTCAAAAAGAGATCTCGGTGGAGCTCTTGCAGGATCTTCCATCTCTTCCGAAGCTTCTGGAGGGTCCGCCGAGTGTTCGTTTCCACTTGGTTGAGGTACAGCAGCTTTTTCCAGTCGACTCAGGGCCTCATTATGCTTTTTAGCCCTTCGCTCCTTTTCTACAGCCTGATAATCCTTGGCCATAGTGAGGGCGACCTCATGTTGTCGATTGATCTCACGCCGCCACGCCAGTGCGTCAGACTGCTTGCCGAGTCCTCGTTTGAGTGATGACGACATTGCCCGCAACGTCGACTGCGCATCCCAACCATGAACGAGGTAGAACGGCGTTTCCTTCCTCGTAGTGTCTTGAGAAGTATTAATAGCAAATACTAGCTTCTCCGCGATTTCATCCCAATCTTGCTGTAGAGGGTCTTCCGCGTACACCCGTACGGATCCCATCACCGACTTCACCGAGCGTTCCTGCTGTCCATTAGCCTGTGGCCGATAGCTCAAAGTCGCTCGTGATCTTGACTGCATCATATCTGCAAATGCTTGGCTCATGAAGCGTGGGTCGCGGTCGTGCCTTATTAATGATGGGGCTCCGAATCGTCGGTACACACATTCTTCGAACACTTGGGCAACACTCAGTGCAGTCGTATCTGACATAGCCTTGGCAATAACGAATCCCGTGAACGAGCACTGAAATAGGAGCAACGCCGTGTTGCCCCTACGAGATTTCGGTAGTGGGATCACAAAATCCATCGAGACGATCTGGAAAGGTCGTTCGGCTAGCACGTTACCAGGTGAGTATCCACGAAGCTGTGGACGGCTTTTACTCGAGCTGCAATCTGGACATGACTTCACATGCTTCTCCACGTCGGCGTACAAGCCGATCCAATAATAATCGGACTTAACGCGGTGGAACGTTCTCACCACACCTTGATGTCCTCCTTCCAGCGAGTCGTGACAGTTCTGCAAGACCTCTTGAATCATCGTTGTCGGTACCACAAGCCGCAGCTTGGTCTCCTCTTGCCAACCGTGGTCGTACCGACGATTCAATCCAAGATAGTGAAGCACGCCGTCTTCTGATAACACGAACCGGTCAGCGTATTTCCAGGCATTTCGAGCTTCTTTGTAACTCAGCTCTTGTGCTTGGCCCTGAAGCACCTTCTTGATACTAAACCACTTCTGCTCCTCGTCTTGTGCCACCTGTATCCGTCTGCGTCGTTCCCGCTGTATCGCTACCGGGTCAACATCTTCCGCATCGGGAAATGCCGCTGGTACAGTCTTGTGAGGATGGTCTGGCAAATCTTCGCCGAATGAATCTTCGGTGGACGTCTCTCGTCGTTCTTCATTCTGTTCTTGAGCTTTTGAGACATCCTCCGAGTGTTCATCTGCAAACCTGACGCGTTTCTTGGCTTTCGTCTGTCGCCGAGTCATCACTGCTATATTACCATAATCGCACTTTGGTAAGCTGTAATCAACCACGAAATTTTCGAAAGTTTTCCACTTTGAAGACTCGCTGCCTGACAGTACATGTACTTGACGCTCTGCTCCTCGTGACGAAACATCTACCGAGTCTTCATCCGGCTCGTAGATCATTTCCTGGATGCGGTTCAGCGATGCCAATTCCGACTTGCGAGTTTCAGCCAAGATTACTCGACTGACCTTCGATTCCAGCGCTTCAGTGGCTAACGAATCCGCGGCCGCGTTGTATTCTCGTACAACGTGAAGATATTTAACTGATCGAAGCTTGGCCGTAAGTTCCTTGTGAGTATTCAGCAGCGCTAGCAAAGTTTCCTTCCTGCATGCGATCACCCCTAGTGATTGTTGAATCGCGAGCCTTGAGTCACCAACGATGACTAAATCCTTGGCACCGTGCGCAATAGCAGCCTTGACACCGTTTATCATACCTGTATACTCTGCCTCATTCACCGTGGTAGCCGAGAGGTAAGCGTTTGCAGCAATCACTACCTTCCACTCAGGAAGGCTCCACAGCACCCATGAACAACTCCCGTAGCCACCGTACTTCTCTGTCTTCGCTGATCCGTCAAAAGACATGACGAATCCGCTGTAATTACGGGAAAGCCTGGCGTACAGCAACGCGGGGTCCATTCGAATAGCCGGGGAACCCTTGTTTGGAGGCGCCACCGGCGCGAGCGAGTCTTCCAGGTCAACGAAGCTCGTGATGCTTGACTGCAGTAGCTGCGCAAAGGCGACATCCTTCTCCTTCACGCGCTGCACCTTAAGGTGCCACTGCGATATCAGCACTGCGAACTGGACCGCGCGTCCGAAGAGAGACTTCGACTTATGCACCCACTCTAACGTCGAGAATCGTGTATAGACATGTAGCGTCTTTCCTGCCAGCTGGACGTAACAGATCTTCAACAGCAGAAGTAACGCCAAAACTTCCTGCTCGGCAGGATGGTAGTTCATCTCGGCTTCCTTAAGCACCCGACCGAGGAACCGTACGGGGAGTAACTTGCCTTCATGTTCTTGCATTAGCGTAGTGCTCAACGCCCATTCATTCGCAAAGAGCATGACGTGAACTTCTTTCGACCGATCGAAGTGCCTGAGGATGGGTGAATGTGAAACACTCGTCTTCAATTTTTCGAAGGAACGACGTGCCACAGAAAGGCCACCTTCAACGGCAAAGTCCTCATCCTTGAGCTGGTACAGCGCCGCACCGTAGACCGCGAAGTCTTGAATGAAGCGGCTGTAGTAATTAACCGCTCCAAGAAACGACTGCATGCCCTTCTTACTCGTTGGAAACGAAAGCTCGGTGATAGCTGCCAGCTTCTTGGGGTCAGCCCTAATACCTTCTGGCGAAATTTTATGCGACAGAAAGTCCACCTTGGGTTGGCAGAAGATGCTCTTGGTGAAGCTAATGCTGATCCGACACTGTGCAAATCTTGCCAGCAATCGGTCCAGCGTCGCCAGGCAGCTGTCGAAATCCTCGCCACCGAAGCAAATGTCATCCACAAACGACCGTCGACCAAATACAGGTACCAGCGATGATTCGTCTGGTTCCCCGTTCGTAAACATGTCAGCGACGGGGCTGTTGACGAGTTGTAGTACAGGGTCGGTCTCTACCGGTGCTTCGCGGTCTGCCGCGAACTTCGTTTGAAACGAACCCTCGGCGCTTGGCCCACGACGTTCCTTGGCCTGTTCTTCAGCTAAACGCATCTTCTCCGAGTATTCAAACCAACCTCCTTTAGGCTGAACGAACCCCCAGAGTGCGTTGTCAATCATACGCTGATAGATCATCGGCGCGTTCTTTAGCCCGAAGGGCATGCGTAACCACTCGAAATGTCCGAGTGCGCAGACGAACGCCGATACTTTACGCGCTCGCAAGGTCATCATGACCGCCCAGAAGCCGCTTGCTGCATCCAGCGAGCAGAACCATAGGTAGCGCTCGAGATCTGTTAACAGGTCGTCGACTAGCGGCATTGCATATTCCATGATCGCGGTGATAGCATTCACCATCTTGTAATCAATGCAGAGCCGGATGTCCAGCCCGTTCTTTTTCATCACAATCACGATCGGCGATGCCCATGGACTGTCTGAAAAGACGATCAGTCCTGCACGCAATAAAGCGCGCAGCAGCTCGTACAGCTTGCCGAGAAATCGCAGCGGCACGCGTCCGGCACGCTGTTTAACTGGGGCGTGCCCCTGTGTGTCGATATCGCATACCGCGCCGTAGACTGGCGGCGGCAGTGCGTTACTACTAGCAATCAGGATGTGCTCGTGGTTCTTTAGCGTCGCGACCAGACGTTCTCGGCGTTCTGTCGACAGCTCAGGATCAGCAACATTAGGCGCAGTGTAGTCAATTCTCGTGTTGATCTCTTCGGTCAGATCCGGCAGGAATGCCAGCTCCTTCGCGTAGTCGTCCAAGCCAATGTTGTTAGCTGGGTGTTCGTAGAAATCATTTCTCGTATCCTCCGTTGCTTCATTTCCCTCGGTTGTTAACACTCGAGCAACCGAGATGTATGTTCCGTCCAACGCCGCTACGGATTCTTCCCTTGACTCAACATTGGCATCCGCTTTGATTTCAACAGTCGGTACTTGGTCCATCTCCTCCCCATCCTGGTTTCCCATCTCTGGGCCACCTGCCGAGTCGTCGTTCGCAATATTGAATGCGTGGGCCGCTGACCTATTGGGTTGTTGACTTTTGTTCCGCTCCTCGTCCTGCCGCTGTCTTGACATTTCGGAATTCGCACCAATCTTGCAATGAATACTCGGTGCCGTACTCAAAACCTTCTGCGCGATGCCTGTATCCTCTGGATCAACCACCGATGTCTCGTTTGCAGATTTGGTGACACACAAGGCCGGGACAGCTTCGTCAAAACAGGTGACTCCATTTAATCCAGTGCCGTTGCTTCTCGCTTCCGTGGTCACCCCTGACTGGACACTAACACTCGTTGGCGTATGTGCCACGTTTACCGGCCTCAGTAGTTCGTGTGTACGCACTACCGAGGCTTCGTTCGCGTTATTGCCTCCGCCATGGGTTGTCGTGTACGTGTCCAAAGGTTCTGCGGAAGGCTGACGGTCGGCCGAATCCCCGGCTGTCACCCCAGACGCCAGACAGGCTTCCACTCGTTCACGTTCTTCCAGGATCAGTGCCCAGCGCTCTGCACATGTCAGACGATCACTAGAATCCACTAGCGAGTCTTCTAGAGGTCGTGCTAGCACCCCACCGGTATGGTCGATCAACTGCTGAAGGCTGAGTTGCAAGCCATTGTTCGTAGATTTCGCATTCACGCTGAAAGAGCTCGCGGTCTCTACAACCTTCGTAGGCCAACACTTGCCAGTCTTGGTACTTCTTGGACTCCAGACGCACATAGCCGTCACCTCGTGGCAAATCCCCATCTGGAATCCACATCGCGATCGAGTCGTGTGCTGGTAGGTACACAGCACGTTGGTCAATCGAATGCTCTGAGGCCGTCCACGTCGAAACCTCGTCACTGACGGGATTAGCTTGTTCGTTCGACGACCCCACAGTACGTGTTCTTCCAGCCCGACTTGACGCTTCGCTAGTCGATATTCTCGCCACTCGTGCGCTTGAATGTCCAACCGCTCGGGTGGCCCGGCGTTAACATGGGAGCCGTATTCTTCGCTGTCGATCATGTTCTTGGTCTTTATCAGCGGGATTTGGACTTCGTGCGGTAATTGCGCCGCGCCGTGGAACAGGTCCAACCGGATCCCAGCTGGGATCATAAAGTCGGTCCCGAGTACCACGTCGACGCCTGCACTATGCGCCATTACCCACATCTCAAACTCGTACACCATCTCCCATCCGAGCGTAATCTTGACGCACGCTCGTCGCGTCGTAGACACCTTGCCTTCGTTGATTCCTTGAATGTCAATGCGGCGTCCGTGATCAGGTACATCTCGGAGTCGCAACTTCTTGGCAAAGGCGTCAGTGATCACACTAACGTTCGCTCCTGTGTCGAGGAGGATCCTCGTTCGCTGGTCGTTCACAGCGCCTTGCACCAGAGCTCTCATTCTGATCCGTCGGTCGAATTTCTTGGCCGACCACCACCCCTGTCTCTCGCCAGGGTTCAACTTCATAATCTTGGAGTGACCCTTGGGCTCGTCTCGCGCTGCACTCGAAACCAAGCCGAGCGAACCCTCGCTGGTGCCCATATCAGCATCAGCACACTCCATTATTTCTTCAACACCTCCACCGAGGATTCTACTCCTCTCCTTTTCATTTTCCGTCGCGTTCACACTTGTTACGTATTTATCAGGCCATTCACTCTGCCCCATGAAAGCAAAGATACACTCTGCTTCCATTGAAGGCTCGGTTAACTGTGGCAGCCCGATAGGGACCAACCCAGTTGTAGTTGGAGGGCTGCCTAGTTTAAATGACGTTCTTGAACGACGGCCTTGATCTCTGGCGGGAGTTCATCCTTCGTGCCTTTGGTGCGCACAAATTTGGCAAGGTCTTGGAAGTTGCGGAAAAGTTCGCATTGTCCAGCATCGTGGAGTTGTTTGCAGAACTTGCATCGCTTGTTACAGTAGTGGGCGGAGTGACTCATGCCACCGCACACCGCGCATGGTCCGTACTGTGGGCGTCGGTTGTCGCGGTTGAAGTCACGTCGACCGCGTTGGTCCTGATTGAACCCACGGTCACCACCTCGGCGATCTTGATTGAACCCACACTCGCGATCAGGCATGTTTCCACGTGGTTGACGGTTGTCTGAACGTGCGTAGGTGCCTTCAGCAGCTGCACGGCGCTCATTTTCGCTAGCCGCGGCGAGGTATCGGTCGTTTTCGTCCAATGAGAAATCACCGTCCGTATTATCAGGCTGAAAATCGTTGTACTCATCTTGGACATCGTCGTAAGCGTTCGGATCTTCGTTTGAATACTCGGTGCCTCCCTGAGCAGCTTCACGACCTTCTAATTCAGCTAGTAGGTCGTCCACCGTGGCTTCAATGAGTGTCACTCTTGGTTTGTTGCGGTTGTCATCGCGGCGACGGTCATCACGCCGGTTGTTGCGGGCGTACCCATCGTCGCGTCGCGTATCACGACTCTTGGAGTATCGGTACTCACTGTCACGCTTGGCCATTCTCTCCTTGCCCTTGAGAACATCTTCAATGATCTCTTCGAGCTCGTGAATGTCGGCGACTCGAGCGTGGTAGAGACTCTCCGCTAGCTTGTCATCGTCGCATGTTGCCAGGAATTGCTGTACGTGTTCTTTCGCGTCGCGACCACTCTTCTCAAAGTGTAGACGGGCGGTCCGAGCGGAGCCATTCAGCCTGTTTATGTAGTCGCACAGATGTTCATTACGTTCCCGCTTGGCGGAGTAGTAACGCGACAGTGCCGTCTGCGTGAACTGCGAGCAGTAGTAGCGGATGAACGCATCGCTCAACAGCTTCCACTTGCGCTTCGTCTTCTTCGGAAGTTGACGGAACCAATGAATGGCTCCGTCCCGGAGACTTAGCTCAAATGGAATGCACCATTTATCGGCATCTGTGTGGGTTCCAGTCATTTCATAGACGAACCCATGGAGCCACTGCATACAGTTCTCGCTCTTGTTGCGAGAGCCTGAGAACGGCGTGATGCGATCCAGCGGTCGGTGCGAAGCCATTTCAATCCTCGGTGTCGGGTCTACGTCGTTCAGCGTCGCTAGCTCATTCATCTGACGCATCAACTCGAGTTGAGGATCTTCCTCGTCGAATGTACGCACCAAAATGTCATCGTCACTGGACGAACCATCGCTGTCGACTTGACGACGTCCGGCACCACCTTTGGGAGCTCGCGGACCACCTCGGCGACCGAACGAACCCTCGTTGCCAGCGTAAAAACGCTGCATACGGCTCTCCAAACGTGGCGTAACCATGTGCGAGTCTTGAAAGTACGGTGAAGTTTCGGTAGTGCCAAAGGCACCACACTCAGCTCCACGCTCGGAGGAGTACGAGCGAGTCGTTGGGGTGTCGGCGGCAGTGGAATCGTGGACGGGTCTTTATCGTGAACGATCGGTCGACTCACAGGCTGCTTTCCGGCGTTGATGCCAACAGCGCCAAACGCCTTCCGAAGCTTCTTCTTCCATTTCTGGAGAGAAGCTCCGGCTTCATGTGGACTCCAATCTTGGAGCGACATCGTCGATGGGTACGTCTCGTTCTCGAATCCCAGCGACAACAGTAGCGAAACTGAACCCTCGGCAACTTGGCTAGTCGAAACCGAGTTGACTGGGTATTGAAGTTCCTGCGCAAGCGCATGCCAATCGGCCTTTATCTCGGGGATGGGCTTGAGCAGCTGCATCCACTCATCATTCTGCATCAGCGCTTGTACGCGGTCGAAAACGCGCTTGGCGGCTGGTGTATCACCGTTTATAGGTGGGCGAGGTGCCTTCAGCAGTGCTGAATGCTTTGCACTTGCCACCGAAGGTTTAGAACCCTCGGTCCCATCGTCATAATCATCGTAGGCTGGTTCTGGTCCCGCAACATCATCGAGCTCGTCGGCGAGGTTCCTCGAAAGGGACCTGGTCGCCCCGCTCAGCCCCGATGATAGCGTGGCCGTCTCCGGCGTCGCTGCGCCTGGCTCTGGAGCCGGCGTCTTGTCTTCGTAATCTTCATAATCGTGGGCGTCAGGACCGATGTCCGCTTCGTCGTCGAAGCTCACTGAAAGCTCGGTGGCGGCTGCAAAGCGCGCAGCCGGGCTTGAAGTCTCGTTGCGAGCCCCGCCAGACTTGGCAGGCGTAACTGGTACCGTCAATTGTCCTTTCGCCATGTTTCTTGTCTTTTTCTTGTTCTTCTTCTCTTGGTAGCTCGTAAACTGGAAGGCCATACAAACAGTTCACAATGGTCACAATCTGTTCCCGGGTCGCGGCACCAGTTGTGGTGTTGGAAATCCCACGTGAACTCTAGCTACAGATGTAGTTAGGATGTTCCCACAACAATACGTCTACTAGGATAGTAAACGATCTTTTGGGCGGACCTGAAGACCCCAGTTCTGCCCTTGCACCGGGACAAACTGGACCTTGTAAACTACTTATATAGGCCAACCAGTAAAATAAGAAACGGTCTTGTGGGGACTCCCCCTCCTACGACTCGAGTATATGGATGTGTCAATCTGGATCGGAGCTCAACCGCAGCGGAGCTTGGCTAATCGCCTTCTGCTTGCGTTATGCATTGACGAACCGAGGCGGTTTTGGTACCGGCTCATCAGGATCCGACGGCGGATCATCATGATCAAACTCATCTGGCCGGGATTCGACACGCTACTAGCACGAGCAAGCTAGCAGGTGTTTTGAATCCTCGTGGTCCCAGCAGCGGAAGGGTACCAGGCACGGGTAAGCCTTTAACGAGATCACCGAGTGTTCAACACTCGGCTGGAAGAAATAAAAGGGAGGCAATTCAAGCACTCCCAGTCGTGCAAATAGGCAACAATAAGCCGTCACGTAAAACCTCCCGATAATAATCGGCCAATACACAAAGTCTCTTGGCCTTGCCGGATGAACCCTCGCTACAGAGCTTCGAGTTCACCGACAGGCATAACACACTCAAACAAGCTTGACCTGACGCTTACCTTGAAGCCGGACGTCGCTCTGTGTGCTTGAGTGGAAATTCTGTTCTGTATTTAAGCTTACCCTTTCGGGTCTATTCCTAATAAGAAGTCCTAATCAAGTATACAAATATCAAGTGAACAATGATCCGTTATGGATCTTCTTGCATGCCAAGCGTCGTCTGCACTGTCGCATGAGCATCTTTAACGGTCCGCGCCCTGTCCCAGACGGTTAACGTGTCTTCCAAAGGTCGCTGAGTATTCCGCGAACTCATCCCAACCGCCACTGAGGGTTCGTACCGTAGATGGTCCGCTGAATGCGAATCCGGCCAGTCCATTATTAATAATAATGACAGCCTGGATTTAGTGACATAGGGCCGTATCCGATATTTGTTGAAAACTCGGAGGTGACGCCGTCGAGTCCCTTGCACCTTGGCGTCTCCGTACATCACCCGACCGAGGGTTCGTCGCTTGAACAACTTGGGCGGTGTCACGTCTTTGTCGACGGGTGATAATCCGCAACCACGGAGAAATCACTACACCACATAAGACTGATGTATTTATAAGTAAGGTTAGCTTTGGTTCCATACAAACTAGAGGTTACCTATAGTAAAGCTAAGTTGTCATGCCCTGATTAGCTCCGAGAGCACCTGGTACCGTGTACCAGGTGTCCACAAGAGTGACGGGTCACTCTTTATGTAACATGGGGCACACTGGATTGAACCCCGTTACATCCTCCCCGACTTAACTGAGAATCACCTGATTCTCCAATCACAATTGATTCTCTAATCAGAAGTGAGAGAATTAAAACACCCAAAGGTGAATTCTCACACTAAGCAGCCACGAGACTGGCGCGGCTCTCAGTCACAACCCACAGTGACTTGTGCTCCCAAAGCTCACTGGGATTTGCATCCCTATGCTCACAGCTGTGTAGGCCGCAAAGCCTACACTCAGAGCTGCCTTAGCTCTTGCGCTAGTGCGTGTACAGTGCTTTGGCATAGGATGCAATAGCACCCGAGCGTGTGGCATTCGCCCACAGCTCGCACCAGAGGACACGACAGTCCTCGCGAACGCGTCCGGGGCATGGTGTCTCCCTCGAGGGACGACACCTAAATAGGCAACACCTGCCCCAGCATAGAGGGGGCTCTCAGCTCACCTCGGGCCATGCCTTTGGCTCCAGCAAGCATCCATCCTTGCGGGTGGAGCTTCTGTCACGCTCTCTTCGCGTCCTGGTCATCATGCCAACGGTGCGTAGGTGTCCTTCATCGACACCGTGTACCGTGACGGTACACAACCGTGGTGCAGGTGTCTCCCATCGACACCATGTACCGTCCGGTACTAACCTTTGGTGCGGTACGCCCACCATAAGGTTGCCATGTTTGGCGGCAACAGCTTCTGCGGTGCTGTCCTTTGAACGGATTCCTGGCCAGTGCTCGCATCATGCACGGCGCATGTGCAAGCACAGTGTACAGGTCCATGGGCCCGTACACGAGGTACGCTGTGTACGACACGTATCACAGCTACCATAAGTGCTCGTGTACTTCATGTGTGTCATGCACGACGAGTTCATTACGTGGAACACCCGGCAGGCTGCTCGACAGCAGCCAGTGCCGATACACGGTACGTGCGTTGACTTACAGCGTATTCGCCCAGAGCGCATCGGGTCGTAGTATGGTGCATATCCTTTGCACCCATACCAGTGTCTATTACAGATACCATGTACCTTGATGGTACTCGACCGTGGTGGTACATATCTCACCACCATGCCACTGCGGCGTTGGTGTCGGGTATTGACCCCGAGTACTCATGGGTACCAAACCAGGGTGAGGCAAGCAGCCACCACCACGGTGTCATGCTCGGCGCGGCACCAGTTACGACTGCGTGCGTTTCCTCGACCACCACCTGGTCAGTTGTGTGTGCACTCGTGCACCACACTTGGGTTATGGCTCCACGGCCCATTATACCCGGCGCGTTGCGTACATCACGTACCGCAGCCGTTTTGTCGGCGGATGAGACGTTCCGTTCACCCTAATCGACAGGTCGTTCATGGCCAAGGGACCTGTGCCGTGATTGCACCAGGTCCGCGCTTCACCTAGTGTGTGGTTGCATGCAACCACAACACTGCTGACTCACTCAGCTTCCGAGGCACATAGCGTCAGTGGCTTCCGTCGCCACTCTGTCTTGTTTGGTTAGAGCTGCCACAGCTCTAGCCCGGCTGTTCGCCTCCAGCTCGCAGTCGATGTACATCGAAGCCTAATTTCCGTAAGGAACGTGATCTTACCTCAAGACAAGGAAGGAAAGGAATTTCCGAGCCTCTCTCCCACTACACTTGAGACTATTGAGTCTCTCGCGGCTTGTGATGGCCACTGGCAGCACGACGGCTATCTGCCTCGTGGAAAGTCAGGGAGGAATGGTATTTACGAGCCTCTCTCCCACTTAACCTCAAGACTACTGAGTCTCTCGTGGCTTGTGATAGCCACTGGCAGGCACAACGGGTCTCCGCCCCGTGACTGCGTCGGCCGTGCTGACCGAAGACATCCAGCCTTCGCGTCAGCAGTTTGAGTCTGCGCGACTTGACGTCGAGCGAGTTGCTCACGTCTGGGGAGGCCAAGACAGCCTCATGCCTCGAGCTAGTGGCTCTGTGTGCGGAACTATGTTACCCGCCTTGGTTGCAAAAATATGTTACCCACCTTGGATGTGTGGAACTCTGTTACCCACACCGGAAGCGCATACAGCGACTTCTTTATCAGCTATGGTCTGAGTGACGTTGCGTGGAACACTGTTACCCACGCTCGGAGCACCGAATGTCGGTATCCTTAAGCAGCTTCGCTGCTTGCGGAACTTGTTATCCGCAATGTGGACCTATGTTACCCACCTGGTGAATGCCCGTCGGCACCATCACTGTCGAAGCCCATACTGCGCGACGACCTTCGGTGTTGGGATCGGCTGGTGTGGCAGACCCGCACCCACACCAGACAGAGTTGGTGTCCACCACCCGAGTCAGAGGAGTCCGGGCCCTGGCCTCCGAGGCGCTTGAAGCGACGTCGGTCTGAACAGGGTTCAGACCCGACTTGCGGCGGCTGACGTGACGTGGCACTTCATTACCCACGTCGTGATGTCTCGCGACATCAGAGGCACTCGAAACCTCGTGTGACACTGGGTTACCTACACAGAAAGCATGGCCAATGCCTTCCTCTTCGGTTATAGTCTGGGCGTCTGCGTGAGGTACTGTGTTACCCACACAGGAAGCATGATCAGTGCCTTCCTCTTCAGTTAAGGTCTGGGCGACCGTGTGGTCCTAAGTTACCCACCTGGTTAGCGCTTAAAGGCATAACCAGTGTCGAAGCCTGTACGGCGCGACGACCTTCGGCGCTAGACGCTGCTGGAGTAGCAGGTCCACACGCCGGGCAAAAGACCCATGCCCGTGGCATTGCCGCAGCGGAGCACGGTCTTACTGTACGCAGAGTTGTCGGCGCGTTGACAGCTCCGTGACATTTCTGCGTCCTGGCGGTCTGTATCAGACGCCCCAGTCATGACGGAGGTGGGAACATGACTCACCAATGCTCCGACATAGACCTGGACTGGTAGGCCCTTCTCAGCCTTGCCACACTAAAGTCCGGGCTGTGCCTTATGTTCGGCACAGCCATGTTGCTTATGGCGTGAGCTGCGAGCGACACCGCGGTGCGCGAGTTCATCGAGCCCAAACGTTCAGGTCCGTTGAGGACCATTGGTACTGTCCTCACCGTAGTCCACCAAGGACCAGCTCACGACAGCCACTCTGACATAGAGTGCAGCCGGGTGTCGCTATGTCAAGCGACGCCCGGCGGCGTATCAACGCCCCAGAACTCATCGAACGTTCAAGGGGTACCGTACCCCCGTACACCGAGTGTACTACCAGCAGCCCATCACTGCCCTTCACCGGTTTGAGAGAACCACATCTCTCTGGGCTAAGTCACGTGGTGTGCACAACCTGCACATCCATCACGAAAACTTAGCGGTCTTCAGTAGGACATACCGCCTCTACTGGTGGCCGGGGAGTCTTCGTCCACCTGGCCGTGGCCTGCGCCACCGGACCTGGGGTCCACGGGCTGTCTTCTTCCCGAGGGCTGGCGAGGGACACACACGCTGGTAGTGTTCATGTCCGCCGCATCCGTAGCAGCGGACCAAGCTCTCGGCTGAGCTTAAGTCCATGGGTTCGGGCTCGCTGTACGCGCCGGTATCAATGGGCTGCGTGACAGCAAGAGCAACAACGTCATTGCTGCGATGCTCCGCCTCCCGAGGAATTCCATTCTCATCGTGACGATGTTCCTCTTCCCGAGGAGTACCAGCCTGCTTGTGGCTGTACTCCTCTTGGAGGGCGATTCGAATCGCCTCCTCCATAGTTGTCGCTTGCACCCGGAATAGCTGGGTGCGAGCAGGACTGACCTTCAGGCCATCCATGAGGACTGTTGTCTTGACGTCTTCAGGCAGCGGATTCCCTGCCAGAGATGCCACCAACGTGCGCATCTCTTGCACGTACTCCTTTTGCAGCTCACGTTTATCTTGCTTACACGCGAGAAAGCGTGAGCGCTGGCGGAACTCGTTGTTCGCCGGTAAGAACGCGGCTCGAAGCTGCTCACACAGCGGAGCCCAGGATGCAAAGCATCCAGGAGATGGCGTATCCCTGGTGTATGCCCAGTGCTTGGCACGTCCACCAAGGTTGAACAGGGCAAACGCCACCCGAACTGACTCGTCCGAGATGAGACCTGCCTTCATGGTGATCTCCACCTCACGGACCCAGAAGTGAAGGTTCTCTCCTTCCTTCCCCTCAAACGCGGGGACATTCAGCCATACCGGCTTAGACCTGGTTGCCTGGGGAGTGGTCATCGAGGCCTCCAAACTCCCGCGGACGTGTGCGATGAGACCACGCTCGTAGGTCTCAAACGCAGCCACGCGTTCGCGTTGCTCGGCAGGCGTCGCCGCCGCCAAGCTGCGAAGGACATCTTGTCCAAAGATGCCTCCCATCTTCCGAACAGACTCGTACTGTGAGTCGTTCAAGCAAGGAAACTCGCTTCTGTCCATCTTGGCTCAAACGTTGAGCGTTACAGAGGATTCAGGTAGTTCAATCTACCCGCGATGGTGTTGGATTTTTTGACTACGAGTGCTACCAAGTGTGACGGGGTCACACAGCACCTTGCACAGAGGCAGTGCTTAAGGGTATTAACTACCCGAGTGAGCGATAGTCCACGTGGTCCCGGCCTCAAAGGGAACGGTTTACTACTTAGAGGAGTAGACGTAAGACTGATGTATTTATAAGTAAGGTTAGCGTGGGTTCCATACAAACTAGAGGTTGCCAATAGTGGAGCTAAGTAGTCATGCCCAGATTGGCTCCGAGAGCACCTGGTACCGTGTACCAGGTGTCCACAAGAGTGACGGGTCACTCTTTATGTAGCATGGGGCATACTAGATTGTATCCCGTTACATTGTAAGTAACTAAAAATTGTTCGCTTCTCACACAAAACTCAATGAAAGCTAGAAAATATTCGAATTGTAATATTTTTTATGCATGCAGCGCTCATATTGTGCTGATTCAGAATTAGTCATTAGACACTCGATTCTGTGTCAGTTATGATTAAAGTATTTGGACAATATGCCTTGCCGCTGTTGATGTTGACGGTAGTGCTTCTGATTTTATAGTTTAACGATAATTACATGATGGTTAAACGTCATTTAGGCTCCAAGTTTATTAACGTTTCTGTTTCTTTATGGGGTTTAATTAACCAACTATAAATAACACCTCTGGTGTTTTGTTGTTGTCTTGCCGCTCCCTTTAAAATCGTATCCTACGCCCCTTTCGACGACACGTCCGCCATGTAAGTAGTATCTGATTTTGCTGTCTTAACAACTATTAGAAAACAATGGGTTTGTAACAAGTCTCCTGTCGCCTGCTTGTCGGCGGGAAGTATTGCTGCTTGTGCCTGCTGCGCTGTTTCGCCAAGGTCCGTGTTCGTGGCCTCGTTCGTTACGTAACACAGCACAGCTCTAGCCGCCTAAACAGCCGGACTCACGTCCGGTTTATTAATACACTCGTACTATGGAGACTCTTTGTTAACTCCCCGTACTCGCTCTCGGTTTCGTCTTCGTTCTCGTTTTAATGTCACTACTGTTCGTACAATTTGTCAACAAGCTGCCCGGGGCCCGTGCCAACACCTTCGCCCACTCCGAAACCTCCAAGCGCCCCGTAGTGTCGTCGTTCGTGCTCGCACCGTCGTGAGCCTCCACCTGTCGCCGCCTTGTCCGTTTAGCTGCAACACACACACACACACACACACACACAGCGACGCGTCCGTCACTGTCTTCGTACTCGTCTCGGTGCTCATCAAGTCACCCAACTCGTCCTTCTCGGCCTACTCGCCCTTCTCGTCACACACACCACTCGTTGTCGGCCCCGACTGGCTCTGTTCGCTTCCACTTGCTCGCTCCGTGGCAAATTTGGCACTGAGCGACTGCGCCAGCCGCCACTGGTTCACTCGCCGCTCTCTCGAAGCAGTGGATCGCCCTTGGTGGGTTCACCGTCTTCGTCCCTTCATGGCGACTCCTCAGCTAAAGATCTCCAATGAGCAGTGCACGTCGCTCGGCACGGCTCCGTTGGTCGTGGTCGGTTACTGTCTCCTGCCGCTCATCAGATCTTCGTTGTTCTTCCTCGCCGTCACAACTTCCGTCTGCAGCGCCGTGATGTTCTCTAGTGATACGCCACTGTTCGCCACCGCTCCATTCAGGGTGTGGTTGTGAAACCATCCTGTTACAAGTTCAGCAGTAACACATATGATTTCAGTTTATTCAATCTAAAACTATTTATCTTTATGGATCAAGTGACAACGTTTATTAGCAGAAGACCAGCTCTTACGGTCAGCTTCTGTTGGACATGTACTACGATTTGGCAATCAGATAATTTATTAATATTCTACAACAAAAATGTTGTAGCTATTATAGTCATTGTAACTTGCAGAAACTATTAAGTACATAGTATTACATATATTATCGTATGGCCTCGAAAACACGCATTCCTACGTGTTCGCTAAGCACCTTGCAGCTTAGGAAGCGTCTATAGGGGCTATTTCATTTGAGAATAAGTAGCTCCGTCTGTTTCGCACTCAAATATTAAAAGCAACATGCATTATTAAAATTCGTAATATTAAAACGATGCCGCCTTCGGATAATGGATAGTCTTGTGCAAATCTCCATATGTGCTCTGTGAACCACATGAATTTACTGATGTAAGCTACATAATTCAGTTTTAACCAATCGAAGCCGCCTACGCTCCGCTCGGCAGCCAATGGGAAGGCTAAAAAACTTAGCGTATCGTGTGACGGACGGACGGACACCGTGCTAGCATTGATAGCTTAGGACTAGCCGGCCGCCGCCGCTCCGCGGCAGAGTGGCATGGTTTGTTGGAGATGAGATGACCGCAAATTTAAGAGCTTGATGGTGTTGCGTGCCTTGTGAGCGTCGTTCACCCCAGTACGTCGTGACTTCGTGTACTGAACCACTTACCTTTCCGTGGTCTCATGTGGCCCAGTACAATATCGTGGTTTGATATGTTTTTGCTACCCCGTTCAATATCATGCTCTTTAGTGGCCCGTGGTCTTCCGTGCCTTCGTGGCATCGTGGCTCCCTGTTCACCCGTGACCCACACTGCTTAGTGGTTATGCGCTCTCTCTTTGGGTTCGGGATCTTTCGTACACCGTCCATTCGTGGATGCTTGCTATTCTGTGTTTCCAAGCGTTTTCGTTGGTTCCACAGGTTTCGTGGTCCATAATCATTCATGGTCCATGGCGTCCCATCGACGGTACCCTCGCCGAAGGGAGCTATTCCGTAGTTATATTGATCCGTCTCCCGTGTAACGTGATCTCCTGGTGTGGCTCCATCGACCGCGTTATCGTGGTATCGGGCAATCGCGGTGTGGATTTGTTGTCCATGCATTTGAGCTCGCGTAGTATACCTGCGTTGCCCGTATTATTGTGCTCTACAATGGCATCGTGCTCCGTAGTCTGTAATCGTGGTCGCTCCCTCGTGCTTCCATGGCTGATCCGCCGTCCGTGCAATGGTACTATCGCTTGCCGTGGCTCGGTGATCTCAATCTCTACACTGGTATCGTGTTCCGTGGCTCGGTGACTCGGTGAGCTACGGTGCCACCCTAATATCGTGTTTCAATGCTCGGTGATCTTCCGTTTATGGAATCCCTCGGCTTCATGTTTGGTCCGTTGAATGTGCTCCATGTTCTACCGTGGTGTTATTGGAATTTTTTTTTGTGCACTCTCACCATTACGTGTTCTACCGTGGCTTCGAACGTGCGTGCTGTTCGTAGCCCGTGCTTTTCAACTTGCTGGGGTGTCAATATTTCAGTTCTCTGTCGTGGCCCGTACGATTACGTCATATTACTGTCCTTTTAAGTTTTCATGGTAGCGTGCTCGTCCATGATTCGTGTTTCTCAGAATCTCTAGGTGCCTTCATTGATGGCGTCCTCTTTCATCGTCCGTGGCCTTCCGTGCTTCTTGTCGCTCCTTCTATCCCATCGTGTATATAGCATCTCGGTCTTCCTCCGTGCTATGTGTTTTTGTTTAATCACGTGTCTCCGCGCAAATTTGTTTCACAAACAGTGCCCCCAGTGCCTCGAATCTACTCTACGTATCATGTTGTTAAGTGTGCACATTCTCTAAATGTCGCACATACACGCAAATACAAAGCAAGACGTTCTTTTTCCGCGGCGATGTGGTGTGTGTGTGGGTAAAGTGTGTCTAGCCATTATAGTCGTATTTGCTAGCAATTAGTATTTGTAATAAAAATGTGTTTCTTAAGTTTTAGAAATAATCAATATTTGAAATTAATTTAGCACTGATTTAATAATTATTCATACGACTACTGCAAAAGGTTGCAAGCAAAAATATGAAAAATAATAAGAGTAATACTATGCATACAAAAATGTGAAAGTAAATTATTTTAAACGAGCTACCAATCTTAAAATTTTATATTTACTAGCTATAAGTAATATAATGACTATATAAGACGAAATGTGCGTCACCAGGTCCAACTAATTATATTACCAGCTGATACGAACTTATATTGCGTGTGTTCACGTCAGCGAAGGCTCGTGTTTCTCCTATTGCCAGCTGTACGTCGCCCTATCAAGGGTTACATCACGCTCGAACTTTCGAGCACTCATTGAGTATCCGGAACAGGAGGAGGAAGATGGAGTCTACAAAAGCAATATTTTTTTTCGACAAAGTCTTGACATGTACTTCTCTGGCCCACTCCAATATGACGATTTCTGTTTTTGGTCGATTGATCGAGAGCTCGCCCATTAACGAATAGCGCACCAGCTCAAAGTTCCAGTTTAAGTCGCACACGGACATATTTTTAGCCTGCTTTAACATCAATTATAGTAGAGTAATCTCCGCTCAAACACCTCGCAATTTAGAGGCCGTTAGGTTTTTTGTCGCAGTTCAATCAATATTTAGCGATATTAAATCATATTTTAAGGGCAGGTAGACCAGACAATTCGCAACAGTTGGACGCGTTCTTGTACGCAGGGATGCGCTAGAAGCGCTACGATTTCGAAGAGACGGGAGCGAGGTTTAATTCATAAAACCAGATCATTAATGTAAACCAACGATTCTTATTGACCAATCAGCGATTGAGTAACCCCCCAATAATTTCGAATAAAATAACTGAAATAAAGATTGTAAGATGAAATTAAGCATACGGATGTCTGTACACGAGCGTTACCGCATCGGCAGCAATTACCACCGCCATATGCATTCGCCCATTGACTGCAACATTCCATGAAATACGTGGGAGCTTATAGACATTGCCACCACCGCTAATTAGCCCAGATTCCATGACCTTTTGCAAAGTGACAAAACAGTTGTCAAGAGTTTGCCACCTAAGCTCGTCAAATGCCTCTTTTACTGCCACAATGAGGCTGTCAGAGTCGTAGGCGGCCTTGCGATATAGAAGAGCTTGAATAGACGAAAAGTATCCCAAATCCAAAACGGTCAGGTCTGGCGATAGCGCAACGCATCTTTATCTTCCAGCCATCAATAGGCCCTGCTTTCTCTAGCTGGGCATCATTTTGGAGAACATGGGGTCCCGCATTATCTTGTTGGACGATAATAGTAGAGCTCATGCGAGCTAATAAAATCGTTTAGTCTGAAATATTCTGATAAATAAGTACATACCTGGCATCTTGGCTCGGATTGCAGGAAAACCTTTGTCGACAAGAAATTCCCGGTAAGGGGACCGAGTCATTGACACACCCTTAGTAACAAGTGTACCTTTAGATCGATTAACAGAGCTACGAAGGGCTTCAACATTTTAAACTATAGGCCAAGTTTCGATCTTACCATCGAAGTACTGCGTTTTGTAGAAATCGTATCGGGGTCGCGCAACTGCAGCCAAAAACAAAATTTTATCGATTTGTTCGGACATGACCGATAGGGAAGTTGCTCATTTGCAGTCAGGTAATACTTCGTGGCACCCTTTTAAAGGTTAAACCACTTTTCATCAACATGCACGGTGATGCATTAAATACATCCTGGCACCTTAACATTTAAAAAACACAGTAAGTTTTTTTTATTAAGAGACCAGAAAAAATTAAAAAAATATGTATACATGTTACTATACCTAGCGGCAAGTCAACGTGACTTAACACCCATTGAAGACGCTTGGTCTTGTGCTTATCTGTAAGTGTAGGCTTTACACGAGAGGAAGCGCTGCGTAGTGTTCCGTCGGCAAGGTGGCGCTGGAGTGTACGTCTTGGTATTCCGGTTGCAGAGACGAGCGAGCGCTGAGTATGACGTTGGAACAGAGGTACAGCATGTACCAGCTGCACAACCTCGTCCAACGTCAGATATCTTCCACGTTTCGGCTGCAACCGTGATGGGGCGGAAATAGCGTCCACCTCGCCACGGATGCACCAGTGTACCCAGATATGCCTTGGATTCATAACGGTTTGACCTTAAGCCTAGTTGATAGTCATTGCACATGCTGACTGTACAGGTAACTGCTTTCAACGCAGGCGAAAAGGAAACTCTCGAGCATCATCGGACAAGTTAAGGTATACAAAGAGCGGTCGAGGTCCACTGTTCGTGTGTTAAATGTTTTTTTACTTATATTATTAGAAAAAAACTAAGTAGTTCATCTTACAATTATTAAAAGATTTTGCTTTGTAGCTGCTGGTAGCCTCCGACAAGAGAAGAACAGATTTGTTAGTGAATTGATTAAAGAATCAAAAGAGGTTTGGCAGTCCAACTTAAAACGCAAGCACGATGATGATTATATCGGCAACTTCAACACGGAGCAATTCGAGAAGTGGTTCGCGAATATGAGTGCTATCTTGGCGTCCAAGTATGAGCCATGACTATTCACACGGACAGGTACTTAAGCAACGACCACCATTACAATCTATTAACCACGGACCACGGAAGGCGCGCACGTTCGATATCACGGTAGAACACGTAACCGCGATAGAGCGCCCGGAAAGGAATTCAAACATGCCACCACGGTAAAGCACGAAGCAAAGTCCACCGAGTAACCACGAAGCCACGAGAGACCACAAACGGGAATTTACCAAGCCACTGAGAACGATACCGCTGTAGAACGGAAGATCACCGAGCCGTGTAGCGTGATACCACGGAAGGACACGATCGCACAGAAGGCGGGCCAGCCACGAGCCACGAGACCAGGGATACCACCTCGAGGGAGCACGACGCTACACAGCAGAGCACAAAACAACGGTAGAACACGATAACACAGGCAAGGGATATACACTATGCGTTCACGATAGCACATACGACAGAACTACACCACCACATTACGATAGCACGGTAGACGGAGCCACACCCCTACGATTGCATGGAGGCACCGAGCCTGTGGAAGATTAATCATTGGCGACGGTACCGGAGATGCGACGCCATGGACCAGGAATGATTATGTAATGTGAAACCTGTGAAGTTCACGTAAACCCTTGCGAACACGGAAACGCTAGCTGCCCCGAAAGAGGGCGGTGTACGGAAAAGCATCAAACCAAAAGCGATACGGCATAACCACTAAGTGGTGTGAGCTACGGGTGAGTAGGAAACCACGAAGCCAGGAAGGACAGGGAAGAGCACGGGGGGGGGCGAATAAACATGAAATCCAACCTGTAGTACGTAGCCTACGAAACCACGACACAAATTTTCACCTTTCAAAGCTGCCCAGCAACAGTACTACTTTTCGTTGTGGAATACTGTCGTTTAATTTCCGCTAAGCCCTATCAGCCCACCTTTCTAGTTTAAATGAATATGATAACTCATTGTATTGTGTATAAAAGGGTGGACGGGGTTTGCATGAGCTACACGTTCTTGGGTTGCTGCCATGTTGCGGGTAACTCGGTTCAAGCGCTCCGCTACTTGTTCAGCCCTGTTGGGACAGCCGCCTCGCAATCTCACAGACGTTCGACTATCGAGAGTAGATGCTTCAGTTTCACGTCGACCGCCTCTTCCTCCACTATTGGCACCCTTGCCACCACGTCGAAGAGCCTGTATTACGGCCACGTCGTGACGAATTGCAGTCTCCATATCAAGCTTTGGGTTTTAATTTGACAGCGACTGTCAAAACACTGTAAAAGCAATTTGGACACTCACAACAAGTTTTACTGCAACCGAGAATATTATCTTGCATTGGCTGCTTAGATGTAAAATCCGCTCGATGCTTTGTTTTATAATTGTTTGAATGATGTTATAGTTTAAATAAGTCATCACGTACACATACAAACCATTAAACTTCGTATCTTCACTTCACGAGCCAATATGATTTTTTTGTAATTAATCACTTATCTAGCAGATTCGTAGGAAAGTAATGCTACCCGATTTGATTGGATAAAATTATGCAGTTCGCTGTGGCGTTGTTGTAGTAGCCTGACCCTTACGTTGGTTTGTCTCCTGAGCGAGGCTAAAAGCAGTAGTGACCGATAGCTCTGGTAATCGACGTTTTCTCGATGTAAGTGCAATTTGTAAGCTGTCCATACCACCGCGAAAATCTCTGTTGCTTCTTCCTCGGACATGTCTGCTCCTACGCTCAGCCCAGTCGACTCCACAGCGCTTTTAATGTGTCGCCCAGAACAGCCCAATCGGAGAACATTTTGTGCAGACGTTTGTTAGGTAGATCGTGCGACCGAATGTGGGGGGATTTCATGTAGCTATCTCCAAACCACCAAAGTTTCCAAACTCCAAACGGGCTAGTTTAGGGAACTCAAAAGCAAATGGAATTTTCCATCGTAGTAGTGAACTGGTTGACTATGTTGTCGTCTTGGTTACTTGCTGGTGCTTGTGAGTGTGGCATTCCCGAGGGTACAAGAAGTCTCGCTATCGTTGATTCAAGCTCGTCCTTGGTAATATTCCCAGCCGCGACTCCTCTTTCTTCGATTAGATGGCTAATTCCATTTAAAAGTACTAGCGGTAAATTATCAATAGCATTTTGCGTGGACAATAATTGTTTATATAACATCATCCATGATGAAGACGTTGTCACTAGTTTTGAGCGAAGTCAGTTCATATTTTCCTCATGCCGAAATAAAAATGTCGAGAAAGGGGGGGGAGCAGGCAACGTATTCCTGAGGTAATTAGTGTGCTGTAGCGGGATTACCAAAATCTGCGCGATTGCTAGATCCAACTTACCAACAGCACCCAGACACCGATTAACGGAGGGGTCCCCGATGATCCGTGATTTCCTCACCTTGTGTACCCGTCGGTAGGGCAGGGGCTTGCTCTCACGGTAATTTTAAAAAAGTTCAAGTGGTGAAGCTTGAGTGTCTTGGCGAGACGTGGGGATGGGATGGAGCAGTCGTGGTAAGGCACTCTGCGTCCGTATTTGTTTCTGGATCCCAAGCGAATATTCGAGCTTAGTGGGACTGCCTTATAGGTGCGTCCCTTGCCTATGGGCTTGTTGCGTCGTACTTGCCGCTTCTATTAGCGGGATCTTGATATTTGGGAGTCGATAGGTATACCCGGCCAAGTAGTGAATCCGAGTAACGTTATGGATTTGCACGCATAAGAAAAGCTCACTAGGTGGTAGGATTTGGCCAATATATTATCCACTTATCACTACTCGCGCTAAATCTGCAATTTCCAACCTTCCCCGAGCTCGTACGGCCAATATCGTTCCGAATCTTGAGGGCAGAAAGGAACTTGCGTAACACAATGCAAATTCGTCTCTGATTCTTAGTTAACCCCTTGGTTCCCTTTTGTTGTACTTCCTCCGTCCGATAATATAAGCACGATGGGCGGGCACAATTAATTTTAAGAACAGAAAACCTTTAAGCGGGCAGCTGATTGATCTTAATTGCTGTTTAGATTACGGCAATTGTTTTGGTCGCCGTTTGAAGCAAATCGGCCACCTGGTCGCAAAGTTATCGATTTGCAAAGTTCGTGGTGTAGAAGTGAAATTTGAAAATCTTTCGCCGGGATGTCAATTTTCCACGAAATGTTAAAGAAACCTGTAGAGATGTAGCGCGTGTGATTCCCTATTGAACGGTGCCATGTAGAGTACCTAAATATCCCTCCGATCTGGTTTGCAGCGGCCGACAACAACAACAACATTTGAATGGGCGTACTTAGGCGGAAAACGACAGTACTATCAAATGTAAGCATACCGCTTTTATTTTCGAACATGGTATAAGCAGATACTCCGCTTATATTTTCGGACATAAAAAGTACAATAATACTTGGTATTTATATTAAAACACTCTTCATGCACGGATTTTGAGAAACCAAGATATTTTGTTAAGTATAAACGTCCAATTACACAGACGTAGGTTTCTCTCGAGGGGGGGGGGTCGGTTAAACAAGATATAAAAAGAATTACCAAACGAGTGACCAGTAGCCACCAAAGTGCTCATTCTCCAAAACGACGGCTCCTGCAAAGATAGCTGCTCCGGTCGGGGAATCCCCCCAGCATAAGCTCACAAAAGAAGAACGGCGATGGTGCCTTAAGGGGCGGCTGAGCGAGAGGCACATGTGACGAATTTGGCGGGTAGATGGAAAGCCGAGTGCGAGGGATGAGGGTACTCAGAAGAAGGCCCCCAGAAAGAAGGCAGCAAAGCGCACAACACCTGCCATCGAGGTAGCCCATAGCAAAGGATCATCACCGGACCGTGGGACCTCTCGTGGGGATGTGGAGTGTGTGGGGGAAGCCGAAGAGAAGACAAGAGCTTCTGGGGAAGCTCGTGACGCCATGGAAGCAGCACCACCAGCGCAGATGGCGTCCCATTTGTCAGAAGATCGTGTTGACCACGCCGCAGTTGCTGCAGAAGCTGAAGCCATCGTCGCCTACGTTGAAACTACTCAATTTGGGCGTCAGTTGCGAAGGACAACGATCTCATGAAGGAAATGCGGTACAGTGGATGAGAGTATGGTAAGTTATGTTGTTCATATCCAACATATGAGCGATACATTTTCCCTTCGGTCAACATAAGAGCTAACATAACTATTGTTAATTGTAAATATTGAGTAGATCCGAGTAAATTTGGATCTGACCCGACCTACAATGATCGTTTTGATGGCGAATTCGGTTCAAGTGAGAGTGTTCTCAGCGTTGCTGAAGATCCACTTGCTCTTCTGGTCTAATTTATGCCACCCAAGCTGTGGTCTCAGATGGCTGTAGAAAGAAAGCGTTATCGGGAGCAGGCGGTACCGGCACGAGCGTGAGCAATTCGGACGCAACAGTGGAGGCGACGTTGAAGAATTTGGAGAGATCCGTCGTCGCTTGGTAGACGCCAATGATATCGAGCCACACGTGTTTTTACGCGTCATGACTCTCCTCATCGCGAGGATGTTGGTGCCGATTCGGAAAGGTATTGCTGCACATTGGTCCACGAAGCAGGTGGACGCACTGCCTTCCAACCATCTCGGGCAGTTCATGGCCAAGCACCGCTTCTTCCACATTATGGGCACTTACTTTTTCAAACAACAAGCCCACCAATGGAAAATCCGACCTGTTGTGAACGTGCTGCATCGTACATTTGCGCGTGGATACAAACTGCCGCCAGTGATCAGCTTTGACGAGGCCACGCTTCCGTCGCCTTCTCGGTACAACACTACACGCCAGTTCAACAAAGGCAAGCCTCATCGTTGGGGTACGAAGTTTTTCGTCGCTGCATGCGCCAAAACGGCTTACTACATGAGGTGGATGTACAACTTATCGTGGCAAGCTTCGGCTTGTCACGATTTTGTTGGCTTATGTGCTTATGTTGTCTCCAGGCAACATAACTAACTCCAACTCACTGTTGATCCTTCATAAAGTAACGTATGTTTTATTTGGTGCTGTCTTGGAGGCTCAAAATTTACTGTGGAACCAAGCCTAATCTGCGCACACCTGTACCACCAGACAACAATACCGGCGAAGCGGCCGCTCTTTGCAATATAAACACACTGATACCACCGCCCCCAACGGCTATGTAGCGTCTAGTAGTGACAGACAGGTTCTACACGTAAGTCAAATTGGCACTAGAGCTGCTGTACCGCCATATGTACACCACGGGCACAATTCAGACTGATCGAGCGGGTTACGCTAAGAAAGTACAAAACGGTGAACCAGCGCCGGATCATGCAGCCGCCCCATGGCACTTTCAAATTGGCACATAATAAGCAACACCCTCAGCTTACGGCCGCTGTGTGGATGGATCCTAATCCTGTCCACCTGCTATCCAGCGGTGGCGGCCGAAGGACGTCTACAGTCAGTGAGTATTGAGTTATTGGTGGTCTATTCATTGATTTTTACTGAGATGATATTATGCATGTATTTAAGTGAGGCACATTGATGGCGAAATGAAGCCCCTGACAGTGCCAGAGCTGGTCAGTGACTACCATCGATAAATAGGCGGGGTCGACGTTCACGACCAGCTCCGGATGCAGCACTTTAGTGTGTAGCTGTCGTACAAGTCGCGAAATTACTATCGGACCTTGTTCCGGCTGTTTGACACGGCCCTCGTTAACGCCTTCATCGCGTATCGCTACCACAGAAAGGTGAGCGGCAAGAGGCCGCCGAAGCACTTTGCTTCTTTTTTTTCGAAGGGCTGATGGAACGGTTGCTGGCGATCGATTCCGACGATACCTTTAGAGTCATCAAGGTAAGAGCTTACGTTGACTACCTAGTCAGCATTAGCCGAGCGATTATACAGCTTATGTTGTTACTATGTGTCAAACAGGAAACAACAAATGCGCGTGAGCGGACGGCACCATCACCATCAAGGGAAGGAGCGACTTCACGAGCGGAGCGTGACCCTGTTGTTGACGGAGATCACCGTCTCGAAGCGAATCCGGACCACGTTGAAGGAGAGAAGGGCGTGAAGTGGCGCCAACGTTCATGGAAGCTCGCTAAGTATTATTGTCCAGAGTGCTTCAATAGCAGCCGACGGTGCGTGCAACGCGAGCTAGACGTCTAACTAATAATCTAACGTGGATGGTGTTACACGAAATACTTATGCAATGTTGGAAGAGATGGAAGGGATATCTGCTTTCGCATCTGGCACATCGAGTGGAACCATGGGAACGAGAATTCCCCCAGCCCCTCCACGGGCGCACAAGACACGCGAGCGTCCACCTGCATCGCGTCCAGGTAAGAAGCAAAGGAGGAATTTGCAGGAGGAGGACGGCAACGCCAATTACAGTGAAGGTGACGACGACGATAGAGAGGCAGGCACAGCCATGTACGGATAGGTATATGTTCTATCTACGTTGACTCTACAACATGCAATCAATTGAAACCGTTATTTGGCTTTCACATCATCGGCAATTATAAGCCAATGTGTACCTGCAGCAGCTGAACGTGTGCAATGCTGCAAAATACGGTCTGTCCGGTGGACAGTACAGTCTTAATGTTGGTAAAGGGATCATTAGCAATTTCGTTGACTCATTTTATCTACCTTAGATGACGTTATGTTGGAGAAGCCTTCGCTATACCCACCAGTCTATCCCAATGTGCCCCCCCCCCCCAACCCGCTTTCAAAACCCGAACTTAATCGACGATGCATACAAATTCCTATATAGGAAAACATGGGATGCCAAATAATATACCCTCGTAAATTAGAGTAGGAACTAACGGCTTAAGCCTGTGCCTGCCTGGATTTCTACCTTCTACGTCTTTTACCTACTAAATCCCCTACCAGGTTCGCCTGCCTGCCCTTTCTCTCCTTGGTCCATCATCTCAGCTGGATCAGCATCCGATCCACCGGATTCATGGCGCAATCATCGTGAATACGCCTCATTATGAGTATAATGCCCCGAATCCAAGCCACTTTAGCCCACCTTAGTGCAAGTGTACACTTCCTTATGGATCAAAGCTCTCCAATCATCTAACATAACAATACGAGTGTCTGTAGTCTCGCTCGTTCCACGAAAGTTTGAGATCCATTGGGCCCACCACCCCTATACCATAGCTCCTAGTCACTCTGTGTGAAATCCTCAATCCGGTGGGTCCTGGCTTGGGAGGGTGCGATCTGGAACATCCAGTGGTGGATCTGACCCCTTCAACCGTCATCGATACCAGATCCATCTTCAGATGGTGTCTACAGTCCTTCCTCCATAGGACCCCCATTCGATCCACCCGTACATGGTGGGTCCCACATCCCCTCCATTCCCCCTAGGTGTACTTGGGCGTGGGTGGATCCGAGCCTCCACTTGGTGGATCTCAGTTACACTGCCACCAACCGTGTGCATCCTGCCATTCTCCATACTCTTAGCCACTGTTATCATCCGGATCCATCATCTGTTATCTCTTATTCCAGATCCACACAGTCAACCCATATAGGATACGGATCCAGGTACTTCATCCTTTGACTGCCAAATAACGGTATCGCCCCATGTCACCTACGATTCATAGTAATAGTTTCGACCTTCAATCTACTTCACATCGGTCTAATCCACTTCTTGCAGTACGGATTCACTTCGAGCAGTCTAGATCCACTCTAACCACAGGGTGCCGTCACTGATCCGTGATAATGACTCCTCGTCAGATTCCATCGCTCATTTCTAAGAAAGCACTTCACCACAATAGCGTGAAATGCCAGGGGATGCTACACAGAGCTTGAGGCTGTCTTGCAAGGAGCTATCTGTTTTACAATCCCGAAATGTGGCGTCTCGTTTGTCTTTAAAATGAAGTGGCAACACTGCAAAAGCAGCACGGTTGAGCGGGAGCCCAGCAACAACACCTCCAAGGTACTGATCGCCCGCTGATTTGTATCGTATATAACGGTCTTGTACTCCTCCTAACGACCAGTCAACTTTTAACTTGCTATGGATGGCCCACCAGTTGTTCCGCTACAAGCAAATATGGTGACGCCTTTGCAAATAGAGTGCGTACCGAAATGATTAAGATCCCAATAAGCTGTCTTAATGCTGTACCAAATCGTGCATTTTGCTGAGATCCAGGGAAAAATGGTCCCGATTATTGTGTTGGTCTGCAAGCTAAATAGATAGCCAATGCCGTTATCCAACCAGTTGCAGGGCTAAAAAGATGTGTTTTGGATCCTTTGCCCCACTTTATTCTTGGTTTATTTTGGATTTATGCATGACAGAGCCAACACAGTCATCATGAGCACTCAGATGCTCGTGCACATGGTTTGAGCGGATTCGGATAGGCACATAAGATTCCACTGTGTAGTAAGAAATAAATGAGCAAATACACCATCCAGTCGCATCAACGTCGGGCTGCAAAAGGTTCTGTAAGGTAGTGGGTCCTTGTCGGACATCGCCTGGTACGCGGAGGCTTGAAGTCTTTTTAATCTGAAAAAATATGTCAACATTTTGTTCTCGTATGCGGCGGGTCTGCTTGCGTCTGTAGAGATCTTTAAGTGCAGCTTTGATATCCAATTTAGTGTGCTTATCCCGACTGACTTTTGCTTATTCACTAAAAACGCTTCAATGTCGATCGCTGTGAAGCGGTCGACGTTGATCTGGCCGCACCTGTCAAGTTAATGGTGCGCTTCACTGTATTTAGTGGCGACAATCCAGCGAGAGGTAGCTCTGAGCCTACCAGCGTATGCTTGATGTGTCCTTGGGGCTATGCACGCGCTGCGCATATCTTGTGCTGTCACCTCATTTGCTGTGGTGCCTCTCTCGATCGGATGCGCTCTCCATTTCCGTGTTATACATCTCATCTGGCCGTCTCTCCACATATGCATTAGCCATCTCATCAGCGTCAACAACCACATTCAAAGGAGCTGCACCATTTGCAGACGTTGCAGCCTCCGCACTGGACACCAACCCTAGACTTGGCCTTCGAGAGAATGGAAGAGTTGGGTGTGGTCATCGTGAGATTCCAATGGGAATAGAGGCTCTGTGCTCTTTGAAGTCCTCGTTACGACCTGGCCAGCACGGCTAGAGACCGCTTGTGTTCTTCGAAGGGGACGATGTGCGCAGTGTGGCTTCAGATCTGTTTTGAGGGCTCAGAGCGACAGCAGTGATTGCTGTTGTAGTACGAATATTGGTCAATCCAAGTCGGTTGGTTGGCGTAGGATTATATTGCCACAAAACAAGCAAATATCGCCGCTGGTCACCCTGCTTACATGCTCTAAGGGGAGCAGGTCTGAGAGTGCCTGTTTAAAACTTTACCGTTAAAGCTGGTACTACGAACGTCGTACATGAAGGACGTAGATTTTACATTAGTACGAGACAGTAGCTAGCACCACGTACACGCACAGCATATCGCCTAATGAGGCAATCCTAATGGGTAAGAAGTGTTGGTCTGTGTTGTGTCGGTTGATTCAAATGTAGAAGTGAAAATATTGATTAGCTTTGTGTTTCAGGTCTCTACCTCCGTGTTCGTTGGTTTTGTAGCTTCGCTATTTGCTGCAGCTGCGAACTACTACGTCTTCGCATGAAATCCTCTTCCCACTGCAGTTGCAAAACCTCTATGCCATTCCGTACGCGCTGAGGCGAAACCTCTGCTTAATGAGTGCATCTGTTGTTGGGTCAAACCTTAGCAGCGGTTGCAAGCTGTAGCTTCAGCTACAACAGTATCCAAAAGGAGTTTGTTAGCTCACGCACTTTACCTGATCATCTGACTATTTAAGAGCCGCCCTCATTCATGTGAAGTGTGATTTCTGTGTAAATTAAACTGGGAGGTAGGTAGCGTAAAGCTAGCTATTAGGAAACCCAGCGAGGGTTAATTTGTCGTCCACTTGGTCAACATTCGTGTAACCTGATATATGTGCACTCAAAGTTATGTACTCCACACAGCGAGTTAATGGGAAAAAAATGGTTAGACGGAATTCGTTGGACATCTGGCAGACACAGCAGTTCGCGATCTATTTAGAGGGGCGTTACGGTACTTTGACATCATATCTATCTATCGTTTTGCAAGCATAAGCTTGCCTTTACAGGGCTTGATGCGGCTCAAATTACAGAGAAATATTAAGCTTCTATTGCACTAAGTCGCTTTTTGCTTCTTACGCAGCAGTTTACCAACTGTAGCCCAACTCAGTTGACCACAGCGTCGCTTCCGCGAATGAGCAGTAGTCTAGTCGACTGAAATGCTATCTGCACAGTCGAGGAAGACTTGCGTAGCTTTTTTATGGTCTGTTCATTGTTTTGTGTGTCCTTCGAGGCAGCAACTTTCTCAGTATGTCTCATTAATTACCGAAGCTCGCTCAGTCGCTTTTGCAACTTACGACTCGCCATATATTTTTCTTCAAGCAAGCGAAAATGCAGAGGCAGCTGCTTCGATTTATCACCGCATCTCTATAGCACCCAACCATGGCGAACAGAGCAGTCAGGAATTTGAAAGTGTTCGGCAACGCGACGAAACTTTCCACCCCAAAAATTTGCAAGTGTACGCTCAAAGCCTGGGTCAACTGTACCGGTACGAGGTTTTGGTGGTGCTTTTAGCCTCTGTATGAAATCGTCGATGACACAATCTTGTAGATACTTCGTAATTGAAGCATTTAGACCGTCACTGGTTACATTTCCCGTTCCAATTGCCCGCTTTTCCAGCTCAGTAATAATATATTTTACTGTATCCATTCTGGTTGCCTCAATTTGGAGAGAGCGGCGACCAGACTCTCTTTTAACTACTTCACACACAAAATCGACACATGTGGTGGCATACCATCTGGACGGATGCGGGTGTCTGAGCTTCCATCGCCGGTCCGGATTCGCTCAGTAAGAGACGAAAGAAGATCCGCGTCTTGAAAAAGAGGCGTCAGGAAAACTGGGTGCTTGGGTCATAGAGCTCGCGTCAGGTAGCGATGCTGAAAGGTTAGGGAGGCTAAATAATACTCCGCTATGAGCTTCAACCTTTGCGGTAGGCCTGTGAACACCAAGCGAAGCCCATATTGGACGGTTTCGTCGCTTTCACTAAAGTGGGGCGGTAACGTAGAAAACTTGTGGCTCTCCGTGGGCAAACCGGCCACTGTCCGTCCTACGTGCATGTCTCCGGCAGCTTCGTTGCATGAATAAGTATTCTGGACACCGCCAAGTGACCAGCCAGCTCTCAGATGAGCTGCCGACGATGACGGACACGCTATCGAGCCCGAAGAGCAAAATGTAGCGGAACCTTCCCGCATGGAGTGCGTACCCAGCCCACTGGGATTTAGGCCCTGTCGTCTAAGCTCGGCTGCAACTTCTTCTTCGGATAATAAGCGTTGCCAGCACTTCCGAAATCGCTCATACTGGCTGTTACCAGGGAATAAGTGGTCACTTGAATCAAATGTTGTAGACGCCCAGTAGAGACCCAGATCGACAATGGGGCAAATCGAGGGCTGCAAGGGATTGGCATAGACATGCCAAGGATCCCGTGGCCGGTCGCCACCTTTGTCGCTTTTCATGTGGGCGAAATAAATCTGAAGTACATCACCTCTCCATTCCATATGTGAGTGCCGGATTCTAAAAGCATTGGAAGAGCGACACATAAGATTTCATGCTATCACCATATAGGAGTGTGCAAAGCTCATCTCCTTGCCAAGAAATGCAACTATTTTACCGCATAAAAACCGGTACAAATCGAACATCAGCGGATCTTTGCCAGTCTTGATCTCACTGACGCCATTGGACGCATCCTTGGCCAACTTGTGCTTTAGACCCTTAAAAAGAGAGTTAACTCCGTTTCCAATGTCTTGCTCATTGTCTTACTGAAGTCCCGAAACAGGCTAAAGAGACCTGCTCTGTGCGTGCTGAGAGCGGAGTACCTAAGCGCTCCTCCATCCTTTCGTTTAAGTGTGACGAGCCAGGTGACGAAGTCCTCCGCCGTCAGGGTGTCAAAGTCAAGAGGAGCAATCCGGGGATCCTGGTTGACTGCCTCCTTCACGCGTGCCCGTAGTTGACTGGTAGAGTAGACAGCAGCAGCGCCGATGCATTCGGCAAACTGGGGTGCGATGAGATGCCCTTTGGTTTGTACTGCCCAAGCCAGAAAACGACAGTAAGAGCTTTGATAAGTGGCGCGAGAGCGGGCTGTTACGGTGTTCTCGCGAATCTGGCGCACTTGCTCTCGTAAAGAGCTCCAATCATACTCCTCCATTGCAGCTCGATTCTTGTCTGCTGTACTTCGCGCGAATTGCGATTTGCGATCATCGCCACACGTTTCACAGAAAATAAATACCTTTTTTTTAAAAAATGTCGGACACAATGTCTGACTCTTAGCGTTCAATGTCGGCCAAATTTCGGGGAATGAGGATTCGATTGTTCTGTACACAGTCGAACTAATCTAGGGTTGAGTATGGTGACCCGAAATGGAAAAATGACACCAGGTGAGTGGATACATGAAAGTTGTGACAGAAAGTGTAAAATGATCACAGACGAAGATGGTGAACACAGCTTTCGTACCGACTCACTTACTGTCGCAACTTGGCATTCAGCAAATCCCTTGTTGGTCGGTGGGAGCCAATCCCAATTGAAAGACGATACCGGTAATCACAGAGCCCCCAGTCTAGTTTATCCCGATACTGTTGTTTTCATCCACGCAGAGTAGGCTCCTTGACGTTAGCTCTCGCGAAGCGTCTGCTGCAGTCCATTCTGGATAAGCTTTCCACTTTTCAGCAGCTCTATCTTCTCTCTCTCGGCCCGCTGGGTGCACGTGCGCTTGGTCATCGCGCCCTTAATTCGGGATTGGCCATCGGAACCAGCCGTTCAAAACGAATCAGACTCAGATAATTCAGATTAACTCGCGCGACTTAATCTGACTCAGGGAGAAAGTCAGATTAGCTCGCGCGAGTTATTCTGACTCAGGGAGAAAGTCAGATTAGCTCGCGCGAGTTATTCTGACTCAAGGAGAAAGTCAGGTTAGCTCGCGCGAGTTATTCTGACTCAAGGAGAAAGTCAGGTTAACTCGCGCTAATTATTCTGACTCAGGGGGATATATTACAAACACAGCCACGTCGTGTAATAGGCCTGCAGATCGCTCACTGGAAATCCATCCATTTGCTGCTCAAGTACGAGCTGGGCTAGGTGATCCGGACCTGTAGCGGTGTATTCGTGTGGCTCACCAGACACTGGTATTGCATGAAACCGTGTTATGCTGCAGAGGTCGCAGTACTGAGTATAGACGCGCACGTAAAACTCGTACTGTACAGACCTCCCATGAGATAAGGCGTAGTCTTGAACAGCATGAAGAGCATGTGAAGCAGTATCAAAAGTCATTCCGACCTGAATAGTGTTTTCCGCATCGCCGCTGTCCAATCCATCAGCGATGTCGTCGATGTCCTCCGTCATTTTGCGGCCCTCAGTCGTAATAAGTGGTTTTAGTACTTAAGAGTTATGACGTATTGCGCGCTGTATACCAAGTTGCGAAGTGAGATTAGTCAAAGAGTCCTCAAACTATCCCTATCTACGAGCTCCTGCGGCAGCAGTACCTGTCCTTCATGCTGCTGCTTCAGTAGCCGCGTGCCACGGCTATGCCTGGTCGCCGGCGTGTGCCGCCCGCTCACTGTCGCCAGTCGCGTTGCCGATATGTCTTGGAGGCACGCGAGAGCGAAACACGAGCCATCGAGGCACGCGCCTCCTCTCAGTATCGGCTGAGTCTGTTCAGGCAATGTCGTCTGATACTTGGTGTGCCATACTCCACAAGAGTGTACGATTTGGGTATGGCGAACATTAGTATACAACGGGTTTTTGGGTTTAAGTCCGGCCCACCTTTTTTCAGCCATTCAATCATTTAGACACACATTGTGACGTTTGTTCCCTAATTTCATCACTTACTGACGCGGGTTTCACTTGGTACACCTACCGGCGATACCGACCCCACTTTGCTCACGTTTTGGCACACCTTTAACTTTCTGTCACAACTTTAGTGTATCCACTCACATTTTGTCATTTTCCCGACCCGAAATACGTCCCATCCATAAAAAAATTCAACACTGTCAGCACGCTGTTGATCTTGCGGTCGTGATGACTGTATGGAAAGCCCAAGGCGCAACTTTACAACGGGTGCTCCTTTTACTTGAAGGCTGCCCATATGCACCGAATGGAGGCTCGAGCGTGTATAGGTTGGGTTATCACGTGTTCCTGATGCAACAAAACTGAAGTGTTTTCCATTATCAACACTCTACAGGAAAGACAAACTTGCCCCACATTTTCACAATAAAGTGGAGAATGGATGTTCAAACTGGAAACCTCGTCCAGATTGCACTGTATAATTGATATCATACCACAATGCTACCTCCCAGACTCAACGTTCCACAACGTACCTGGTTTACTAAGTGATCAATACTACTCATATCATTAAAAAAAAACGTACCTGGTTTGTTTGTTTGTTTGCTACTGGATCTGATTTGGATTTTGTAAGCAAAAACAAACGTTTGAATAGTCTTCGAATTACGAATAGGTTGTCAACAACTAACTGCATGTACTAATCGAGCAGTAGAACGCCCCGTGCACTTGCATCCCACCGGCGCGTCTCGAATGCGTAGTCGTTACCTTCCAGCACATTATCCACGGCCGTTGCCACGTCCCAGATAATCCGACACCGGCCGCGAACAACGTGGTCCAACTCCACGATCACATCGAAGATCGGATTACCTGCTCGCTGAGTCTGCAACTTTCCCTTGTTCAACGACTTTGCCTCTTTATCGCCAATTGTAACCTGTTGAGACCCACCTACTAGACCTTTCAAGTCTGGATTCTTGATTAACGCTCGGAAATCGCCGTGGGCACTCGCGATCAATCGAGGACCACGCTGACGCACCGTCGACGCAGCCAACACTTCCGCTTTCCGACCGATCTCGTCCACGATCAACGTCTCCACCGTGTGGTTCTGCACGCACTCCACCATTACACCAGCCTGTGCCTCCAGTGACGGTACCATCATGCGACGAGCCCACCCTACACACTCGTGCGGTACCAGACCGTCACCGCCGATCTCGTTCGACGTGTCGATGATGCAGACATTCTCCATCGTTTCGGACACGCATCGTGCTACGTCTCGGATGAGCGTCGTCTTGCCACTGCCTGGATGACCCAACACCAGCACCGACTTGTTAGCGTGTTTATTGCTCAGCAACAAATCTGTCAACACACACGCGGCGTTGCGCAGCGCTCGACCAACGCGCATTGTAAGTCCGTACACCTCGTCGGTCTTGCTGCGCATGACTGATATGCGGTGCCGTTGCCTGTCGATGCCGGCTCGGTTGTCATTTCCAATGCGCATTTCTCCTCCCAGATTCTTTACAACCTCGTCGATAGTCTCCTTTGAAACCACACTTCCGTCTTTTGTAAGTAAAACGCGCTGCTTTTTTCCGGTGTACGCGAAAGGAGCTCGACCAACGTCAATGCAGATGTCGACAAGTCTAAAGTGATAATTATCGACCTCACGGACGGCATCTCGATAGGACCCTGGAAGCAGTTTAAGTAGCGAATCTAGTTCGCATTGCAGCTCCAAGTTTGGGAGTTCAATTGGCGACGCTCCACCTGCACTCGACGTGAGATACTCAAGACTACGCGGTCGGTTATCAGCAACTGGGTCAAACCAAATTGCGGGGTTACCGTGGTTGATAATGGCGAACTCCCATCGACTGCGTGTCGCTTCCATACATTCTGTTTTCAGTGATGCGTTGCACCGTAAATTAGAGAAACAGGTAGCGTACAGCTTCGCGGTTTGAGCCAGCGAGTGTTGGGTTTTCTCAGTTAATGGTTTGGTAGTCCACGCCTCGGAGCTCAGTGGATGCATTCTCGCTTTGAACGAGTGCATACTTTGGGCCAGTTCTGTCGTTGGAGCTGGAGTGCTAGCTGCGGCAATCTGGACAACATCCGCCTTCAAAACGGTATCATTCACTGTGGTTTCGTACAGTAACTGTAAGTCGACGCAATTTACGAGAATGGGGTCCTGCAATCCGTAACAGTGAAGCCAGTACGCGACTTGGTGGATATTGTGCATCACTTTAACGACTGACGGATCGCTGAGCATGGCAATCAACCCAGTAATGATTCGAGTCTTGCTAAGCGATGATAACACGAGCATCACCGCAACGTCACCGGGTACATCACTGGAGATCGCGATAGCCACCGCTTGGTATCCTGGCTCCTTCTGATTGACGTCTGAGTGCGCTGCAAACTGAAAGTACACACCAATAGTCGATGCACCTGCGGGGACAAATGTGTTCTTGTTCTTGTGCAGGAAACTCTGCAATTCAAGTTCTTTGGTGATAAGCTTGATGGGCAACATCGCTTCAGTTGGTTTCGCAGCAGCAGATGCATGACGTTGTACAACATGTCGATTGTTTGCTGTACTGGGTTTTTTGGAAGCGGAGCTGGAAGGTTTTGGTGTGGCGTTTGGGGGCTTGGGAGCTGGTGGATCTTGCTTGATGGAGGGTTTTCTTTTCATACGCATAACGGGCATCTGCATTGTTGACGCCATTTTTACTGCCGAGCTCTCCAGTTGAAGAATGGCTGAGTTTTATCCTCGCAGCTTAAGCCGCGTCAATTCCTGTCATACACAACATGGCAGTTGGTAATCGTGTGCCGTGCCATCACTCGGCGGCATTAAAATATCTATCGTCAGTCATAAACCCTCAAGAAACCCATGAATCGCTCCTACTCTCTTGAATTCCCCGACAAGAATGAGTTTGCCAAGTGGGTGGTAGCGAAGGCCACCTCCACTCTAGTGACCTGCCATGGTGACATCAAGGTGTACCGAGAGGAGTTGTTGAAGTTTGCGGGACGTTGGCCAACGACTTATCTGAAGAAACTAGACGAAACCCGCGAAGGCAGCATCAAAACGGCTTATGAACACCGCAAGAATGAGCTAAATGACAGAGTTTCCTCGTTGCGAACGCAATTCGCATCGCTCACCGATCCGTTGTTCTCTGTCAGCTCTCAAGCTAAACCCGGCAAGCGCTACGTGGCTGTGCAAACGCTCCGATCATTCGTTGAGGAGCTTCAGCAAAATGACGAATTATGGAGCCGAATTGATTCGCCCACCAAGTTTGCCTTGTCTCTTCCGCTGCGTAAGAAGTACGACATGCAGCAGCTTGTTCGTCTTTTGGGGCGAGACGTCAAAGCGGTCTGGTGTGACGCCATTGAGCGGGTGTTCTCGAAGATGCAAGAAGGCCTTGAAGACTCGAAAAGTGACGACGGTTTGCACGCACTCGTCCGTGACCAGGTGATCGCCAAGGAATTTCGCGCTCTCCTGAAGCAGTGGGTTTGCCATAAGGCGGCACGTCGAGTGGTGATTACTCCAGAAAGCAGGAATGGAAGAGTTTACTGCCAAATGGAAGAAACTCCAATAAAAGTGAAGGAGCTCAAGTCCACACGAGGCAGACTAGGACTTGACCAGTCATCGGATGAAGGTACCAACGATTTATCCAGCATTCGTCCCGAAGGATATCCAATCGTGGCTTCCCGCAACAGTGGTGAAGTCGGACAGCCGACGGCGACGAATTCGGTTACTATTCACGCCCGTAACTTCGAGAGCGGCAAGCCTGAAGATCGTGGATTATTCGCAGTATTTGGCTCTAACAAGTGCGAATTGCGGCGGTGGTTTGGCTAGCCTGGAATCGACTAGTGAAGACCGGCGTTGCCTCACTCCCTTCATGTGCTCTTGGTTCATGCACAAAAGTTGAGTGTGCTTGAATCTCTGAGTGATGAATCATTACGATGCTCGACTTTATTTTTTAGCTCTTAAGTTGAATGACGAGTCTTTTTTCATAATTTAGCGAAGAGACGCTGGCATTTTCTCGAACTAACTTGACAATGGCTAAGCGCCACGCACTTGACCTGCAAGTGCTCAATGACCGCCCTATCACGAAGAAACCCAAGCGAATGTCCATCACTCCCCTTGCCCCACAGCAACGGATGAACAGGTCATCACGTCATGATATCTACGACGATAAAGAGCAAAATATAGGACACTACTCACGAAATAAGCGGTTGGCCAATTCAACTAGCGATTCTCCTCTACGGGGAAAGGAATTATCGCAGTTCGAGTCTTGGCTCAAAGCTCCGGTCGAAACTCCAGCAGTACCCGGTGCAGGAGCTGCAAAACGCGTCCGAGATGACGATTTACGAATGTTTCGAGACAAACGCGTGCTCACTCACCCGCCGATTTTTCCAGTTGAGGAGAATAATACTACGAGAATCTCAAGACGTTCGCGGTCGCCTAATGACAGACCTCCTCGAAAGACAAGGCGCCCTGTAGATGGGGTGTTCAAGCGCAGTTTGGCTCGAGAAGCTGCTGTCTCACTGCCATCGATCGTGAGTCCGACAAGCAAGGATAAAGTTGTCATGGAGTGGCTGTTGGCAGATTGCATAGGGTAAGCTGGGGTTACTGAGATTTACTGCATCCTATGGACTAAAGTAGTTGATACTTTGCTTGATAGCAAGGCTCGTGGTGTAGGAGCTATGCATGGATCGCCTACACAACCAAACGACCAGCATCTTGATAAAGTATCGAGCCCCAGCGATTGCATTGTACTGCCGGACCAAGTTTTTTACGAGCAGAATTCGTATGAAGCTCTTGCTAAAGTTGATCTCAGTGACTGGGTATCATTTTGCTCCGAAGATGGTCCAGTTGTCACTCAGATAGCCGCGAAGCTCTCTCAACGATGCACAGACTTGAATCTAAGTGGCTTGGTGGCACTAAACCGGGCGAAAGGTGCGCGTGTTGAGAGATGTTGGAGACAGTTTTTGTTTAAGAGTACTAATTTCCTTTCGTAGACTTTACTTCATTGCTTAAAAACTGTCCCAAGCTGCAGCGTCTTGTATTGGCCAAGTTTGAGAACATACCGGTGAGCTCTTTCATGCACGTTGTAGTAGATGGTGGGATGTTTACGAGTCGTGTCTGATTGTGGTGAGGCTATTTTTTTTTTCCTCGTAGAAACAAGTATTTCACGCCATTGCACACAGATGCGCATCGATTCATAATTTGTCGTTAGTTGAAAGTGATTCTGTCACCGATGACTTAGTTGGAACAATTGCTGAGGCTTTTACGAGATTGTCGAGTTTAAACCTCAACGGGTGTGAACATGTGACCGACTCTGGAGTGTTGAAGCTACTGAAAAAGGCGTCGCGTTTGGAAAGAATCCATCTCGACCACTGTTTTTTCATCTCGGATGCAGCAATAGTCCCATGGATGAAAACGCGGGGAGCACATCTGAAAACAATCTCAGTTCGTCATTGTGCTAAAGTCACGGACGTTAGTATCAAGGAATTGTTCTCGAGCCAGCCTCGGCTACTGGAGGAGCTGAGCGTGAGCTACTGTGTAGACGTCACAGACGAATCCTTCGAGTGTCTTTACTCCGTTCCCCGCTTCTTCGAGAATCGTGCAGTCAGCACTTACCCCAAACTGGTTAAGCTCGATGTCTCTGGGTGTACATCGCTGACCAGTTTGAGTTGCTCTTGGATCGCTGCTGCGTGTCCACTGCTTGAAAGCTTTAAAGCGTCTGGCTGTATCAGGCTCACTGACAAGGGATTGATCGGTCTAGCCGGACTATTGAAGCTGGAAGAAGTTGACCTTTCTGGCTGTGTGGGCTTCACTGATGCAGGATTTGACAGGTTTTTCCGAACTGACGGCATCAACGCACAGACTCAAAGACCAGCAGAAGTCGCGGTCTCAAACAGCTTCAAGCCACTCAAGCAACTGATCCTATCGAACAATCCGAACGTGGGTGAAAAGGCGCTACTCGCAGTGATCGGCACGTCTTCAAAGCTCCTGACATCACTCGACATCTCCCGAGCTGGGACAATTCCCGCCTCCGTGCTCGTCAGACTTGTGAAAGCTGCTCAGTCACTCTCTGAGCTACGACTTCAAGGTCAACATGAAGTATGCCGAGCCGTGCTGACCCATTTGGCCAGCTGCAACAAGGTCTTACGAGTTCTTGACCTCCGAGATTGTGTACAAGTCGATGACCTCGCCATTTACCCAGTGATCGTCATGCAGTCCCTGGAAAAGCTCTACCTTTCAGGTTGTAGCAGGCTTTCCAGTCGTGGGTTGCAGAGTCTACCAGAAAATATCACCCACCTCGAGCTGCACCATCATAGTCTAGACGGCGCGTGCTACCGCGTTCTCAGTGATCGTCTCCACAACCTCGAAGTACTTGATATATCTCACTGTGAAGACATCGATCCTGCTGGACTGGCAGTAATCTGGAACAAGTGCCGCTTCTTACGCCATCTCAACGTGTTTCAGTGCCCATTGATCCAGATTTCCGACCTAAACAAGCTACTTCGCAGCCGCTCTGATAACCCATACGGGCTTGAAGTAATCGTCGATAATGAGGAGACATTCAAAGGACTAGCAGCTTCTGATCCAGATGCAGCGACGAAAGCTCGAAGGCGAGAGAAACTGCTTGGAGATTCTGTCAAAAGTGTCAAGTTAGCGGCCACACTTCAAGCTCGTTTTCGAGTTAGACAACGCGCTCGTGAGGAAACGAGCGAACAAGATGATCGTGAATGGGAACAATTCTGCGCTGCTTTGGACATCCAGCGCGTGTTCCGCGGTTATCGGTGTCGAATGAAGTACAGTATCACGCGACGCAAAGTAGTTAAAGCAGTGATATTGACCCAGTATCGTTGGCGCAAGAGGCGACATGATCGACGCGTACGACGGGCACAGAGTTACTGGACCAGTCGCTCCGAGCTCAAGGTGTTTAGAGCGTGGAAATCGCTGCTTTTCGAGACGAAACGAGAGCAGAAGCGTGCTCAAGCTGCGCTAAAAGCGGCAAAGGCTCTCAATTTCTGGGGGCAACACAGAGTGCCAGTATTTTTCAGTGCTTGGAAGCAGTTCGTGCATCATAAACGAAGCCATGCTAGGAAAGCGCTAGTGTTCTGGAAATGCCAGTCGTTGCCCCGCGTGATTGGGACCTGGCGTGCACTGACAGCGAAGGGAAAATTGCGCCGCCAACTGGTCACCAAAGTGTTCCTGAACGCAGTCCCACTTGAGACTCACAACTCGACATCGCAGCTGGAAGGCAGAGTAAGTTTTAGTAGCCTCTTAGACTTGGACACACATTCCTTTCTAATCGCTTCTTCCTGAACGCTGCACAGACTCGGGCGAACGTAGCTGCGAAGCGATTGGTCTGGCGTCTGTGGCTCAAGTTTGTGCGGGATCAGAAGCTTTTCCTGCTAAAGGCCACTATGTCCATTGTCAGTGGGGTAGGGACTCTTCCACCGTGTTATTCGTGCATTTTTCCATCGCTTACGCTTGCGTGATATGTGCGTGTCACAGAGCCTAAGTCACTGGGCATTCCGTCAATGGCACCAAAACGCACAGCGTGAGCGCCAACTACGAGACAAATATCGCCGTTTAGCAGGCAAGATCTTCCACCGAGACAAGCTGCTGGTCTGGAATGCTTGGATAGAATTCGTGCGTCAACAGCGAGCGAAACGACGAGCATTCGCGAAATTTTCGAGCAATACCGTGACGAAATGTTGGCTGCGTTGGCGTAAATACCACGAGGATGTTCGAGCTGCTTCTGGCCGTGTAGTAGCTCGACTAAAGATGATGAACGCCGCCAGAGCTGTGAGTACCTGGTACGAGTTCACACAAGAGCAGATTGAGATGCGCAATCGACAGCGCCGAGCAATGGCGTTCTTCATGAACGGCACACAAGTACGCGTCTTCGCGGCTTGGGCAGCGCATACAGAGTACGCTAAATACTGTCGAAAGCGAGTGCGAGCCATGATGGCCAACGTGCAGTTAACCTTCACATTCACAGTCTGGCTTACTCAGATTCGAGAGCTCCAGCATGCACGGCGAATGGCTACACGACTGCAGGGCTATTGGCGGGGCGTGCTAGCTAGAAGACAAGTGGAAAACCACTTCATGTACATGGTTTGGGCCACTGTTATGATCCAGAACGCCTGGCGTGGTCGCTTAGATAAGGCTCTGCTACTTGCAGCCACTCGAAAGGCGCGACTGCGAGAATATCTGCGTGCAGAACGTGAAAGAGAAGCCATGGCTGTTGAAGAGACCCATACGCGCCAAGTGGAGCGTGAACTCCGTATGGTTGTTATACTGCAGCGTCGATGGCGTGGTGTAGCAGCTCGGCATTTACTTGAGGAAGTTAAGCGTGCAAGGTTTATACTTCGCAAGCAGCAAGAGGCGGAAACGCAGGAACTTGTGCGAGTCCAAGCACGACGAAGACAACTGGAACAAGAGCGTCTGGAGCGCGTAAGGAACCTGGCCGCTGTCACAATTCAGCGTCATATCCGCGGGTATTTGGCACGTCAATGGTTCGCCTCGCAGAAGGAATTATTGGTCCACATTCGCTCTGCCTCACGCTTACAAGCGGTGCACCGTGGTCGCATTGCACGTAGACGTACATCTGCTCTCAGGCGAAGTTATATCACCCGGATGGAGGTACTGACACGTCGAGCAGTGGAAGGAAAAATGCTGCGTACTCTCGGCGCTCCAACGCGCCCGACGCAGCGAGGACTGCGTAGTTTCTTGGCGTTTTTTGGCCTTGATCCTGCCACATTTCTCACTGACATTCGCTCGGTGTTTCGTGAAGTTCGGGAGGATTTTGACGAGCTGCGAGCCTTTTTCCAATTCATCAAGAAGAAAGTGAACGCCAACGCAGTCAAACAAATCCAAGCGCAAGCTGCGATTCTAGAGAAGCCTCGACAACGAACGTTCAACTTGATGCGCTTACAGAGCAAGTCGCAGGCGGGTCAGCGATATCTCAGTCACTTTGAGCAGCTGGTGACTAGTACTGCAGACGAAAAGCGACGCGAAGAAGAGCGCGTGGACCGTGGTGGTGCCGTTCGCGTCGTGTTACCTGGTCATCCACGTTGTGGCGAGACGGCATTTGTGCTGAGTGTGGCTGATGGTGTAGCTCAGGTGAAAATGGATTTGGATGGAGAGCTTGAATTCTTCCCCTTGATCATCCCGTCGACAAAACTTGAACCTGCCAAGCGCGTTCTTCACCGTGTCCCGGAGTTGGCGTTCTCTGCTGCTTACGCCATTAGCGTCGCTGGGTCTGACGGAGAGATCAGCGCTAAATGGAGACAAGAACTCGAAGCGTACGCCGCATCCATCGCTGAGGAGTCCAAACGTTATTGTGCAGCTCGAGTGATTCAGTGTATGGCTCGAGTTTACTTCGCTCGCATGCAATATCAACGGGAGCTGGAGCTTCAAGGCGTGAGCGCTGCCAGACGCCAACAAGCTCTGCTTCGTATGCTGAAGACACTACGATGTGCGAACACAAGAGTGGCGCGGATGCTTGTGATGTTGCAACTGGTACGACCCATGGACATCCCCCCTGGTCTTCCAGACAAACCTCTAGGCATCCAGAAGATCATCAATCGTGTCCAGCGCTCTATCGCTCGACGTCGTGAGCTGGAGCAAGTGCTGATGAGACTCACGCCTCTGGAATATAAAGGCGCATTGGTCAATGATCAACGGGGACCTGTGGTCCTACCAGCGCCGTATACTCGCTTCATCGATCGACTGCTGCTGTACCCCTTACGCTTGGTACAACAAGCAACAACTGTAGCAATAGCCAAGCGACTAGCGAAGCGTGGACAAGCTGAACTCGCTGCTTTTATCGGCGGCGCTGCGTTTGCAAAGACTTTCGAGGAGGAACACGCCAAAGCTAAGAAACATTTCTTCCCCCAACTCGCCAACTGCTCGTTCTGTGCTTCTGAGGGTTGGGCTCTAGTCCACGGCGTCTTCCAAGAGCGACTGGTAGCTGTGTGGGGTGCCGAAGAACAGAATGATTCGCCTCAAAAGTTCCGTACTGCAATGGTACCGCATGGCTGGGGTGTAGCCCATTTCTTGACGGGGCAAGTTCATTCTGCAAAAGCACCAGGGGACACCGCAGTGGCGACAATCGCTGCAGTGGCCACCAAATGGAATTGGCTGGAGCGCAACTCGATCGAAGCTCGCTATAAGAAGCTACGGATCGTCAAGGCAGTCAAAGCTCAAGAACGCGAAGAGCGACTGGAGGCTCAGGTACTCGAACGTCAGGGTATCTGGAACGCAAAGCGCTCACGTGAAGGCCCTCGAGGGTACGCCAAGCGTCATGCAGAGCTCAGTGTTCTCGAGGAGAATACCATCGCTTTCCTGGCTCAATTCAACCGTGAAATTGCATGGAGAGATCGTGAAGAAACGCGCCTATTGCAAGAAGAAGCTCGAGGGAACGCACAGGCCAAGAGAGAGCGCACGGAGCTCATAGCGCAAGGTCAAGCACTTCATATACTCCAGCAGCAGAAGCCAGAAGCAGTAGTGGACGTCCAGATCGTGGCTACTCGGAAGTCTGCGCTGGAATTTTTGTGCGTTGGTTGCTTTATCGAGGTGGAACTAGATGACGAGAACTGGTACGAAGCCCGAGTGGAGGCCTTGGACCCGTTTGCTACTTGCACAGCGCAGATGTTGTACACGGAGGACGACAAACGCGAGACAATCAAACTCATAGAAACGATCAAGACGGAAGAATCCCCACAGGATCGTGGCATGCTTACAGTTGCTCAGATCGCCCTCGCTGCCCAGCAGAAAGCAGCTTCAGACGCCATTCCGTTCCGCAAATGGCGAGCAGGGAAAGCTGTGGATGTGCTTTGGGAGGCTCCACTGGAAAACGGTGCTCCAATAACACAGTACGTCGTGGAGTGGAAAGACGAGAGTGGCAATGGAGGTCTCGCTGGCAAGGCCATTGTGTCGAGTAACAGCAGTTCTTTAGATTGTTGGCATATCTCGGGGGCCTCACAAGTTGATACTGAAATCCAAGAAACCAAAGCTCTCAAATCCACACCTTCAGTACCGACAAAAACCACTTTATGGCCGATTCTTCCCGAGTGTGAACAATCGATGCGTGTCCGTATCGCAGCCCAGAACGTCCAGGGTGTCGGTCTTGCCAGTATGTACATGGAGTTGCCTGAAGACCTGACGGAAGTGAGCTACGTGACTGCAGTTCGACTCAAACGACCACCTATTGACACGACACCACTCGAAGCGCGAGAAACCACTGCCATGAGTCTGGAGGACACTGCAGCTCAGCAACTTCGAGTGGAAATGACATGTACTGTGTGTCGTATGCCGGGATTCCGCTCAATGGAAGAAGTGAGCGAGCACATTTGTCGGAATCATGCAGTTCCACTCATTTGTCCCTTCCGGTCTTGTGCCCACGTTTGCGCTTCGGAGCGAGCACTTCGCTATCATCTCTGGAATTCCACAGTGAACCATCTTTCCCTAGAAGAGAAAGCAAGCGCCTTCTTCGTTGAAATTTTCCAGCTCTCCCGACAGTACTGCTTCCGCAAACCGCGACGACACTTGGCGCCTGGACGATCCCCACTGACTCATCAATCGACTCTAGCAATAACACCACCACGAGATGAATACGAACGCGCCGATAGAGAGCAAGCCCAGATCGAGGAGGAAGTATATCTAGAAGGAAAGTTCCAGGACGCAGTCAAAGTCTGGCTGGCTCGTGGTCGAAATCTCCAGGAGAAGAACTTGTCTAAGCATGAAATGCAGGAGCGACGTGAGCGCGAGAATCGCCTGGAGACGCCGTCACCGCTTTACGGTGTCGACTTTGAGTCTCCAGAGATGAATGTCGGTCGACGCAATGCCGTGTTGGAAGCCATTCGGGTGTTGGAAGAGGATCTGGAAGCTTTCAGAGCTGAGATGAACACGCAACTTGACGTTCTGCGCCATGAGGAAGGCGAGTTACAGGACTACATCGCTCTTAAAGCCAAGCGTATCAAAGCCAGCGGAGGTGAAGAATGGCAAAAGCAATCGCTTAAACGCGAGCGGAAGAAGGCGGAGGCGTCACTGGCTCAGGTTCGGGAGAAACTAGCGGCGCTGATCGCCTCATCCGAGGAAAGAATCGCCATGATGGAGAAAGAATTGGAGCGCTTGGGAGCGATCGAGAAAGCTTTCGTACCGTACATACATCAACTCATTCGGACGCTGCGCATGCGTGCTCTAGTTCAGGAGACGCACAAACTGGGGTCTGATATTCTTGAGAGGCACCGCACTCTCTTCAATCAGTATCAGGAGGATCTACGCAACCTGTTGGAACGTATGGACAACCAAGTGGACATGTTGAATGCCTGGAATGCCATGATAGCAGCGCGGAAGAAACAACTGGAAGCGCTTGAAGAGGAATTGCGACGTCTGCAGCTGCTGCATGTGGCCGAGCGACAGAAGCTGAGACAGCAACGCGATGAAAGGGACGAGGCCTATTTACTGGGGAAACTACGGCAGCAACAGGTACGTATTGTGTATCGTCGGGAGCGCGCTGAGAAAGAGGCGATGGCTAGAAGTGCAATGACGCGAATGGAGCTGGCGTTGGAGAATGCGAAGGCCAAACGCGAGGCCGCCGAGCCCGCTGCAATTGGCGACGAACTGAAAATGTCGCTACGTTCGCTTCATATTTCCAATCACGATCTCACTCTGCACGGACGCTTTTTAAACGGCAAAGCTTCTGATGCGGAGTATCTTCGTGACGACGTTGGAAAACAGGCAGATGGTGCTCCTGTAATAGATGCTGCTCATGTTACGGGTGATGGCAACATGACACCTTCGGGTCAAGCTACTTCTGAGTCTAACCCTGCAGCAACAGCAGTGGTCGAGAGCGTTGTGAATAACGTAGCTGTCGGTGAACCAATTGCAAAGTCAAAGCCTCGACGACGAACACGGCAGGAGAATAAACCGAAGCTTCGGGAGCTGGCACATACGTACGTGCGTTTGGAGTGCTCGTTCCAAGACGGGCAAATTCAAGGCCACGTGATAATCGAGTACAACGACGGCTCCATCTACGAAGGTCCGTGGGTCGAAGATGCCAGCGCTAGTGGCGTAAAGCCTTTCCTCTCCAGTGCTGGAGCTCATCCTGACCCACCACGTAAAACTCGCAAGCCAGCGCACAAACACTGGGGGAAATTCACATGTCGAGACGGTACAATATGGGAAGGTGAAGGTGTCGACAACTTCTTCTCGCCTTTCAGAGCTAGTGGCGCAAATTTTCGCGTGACGTCGTGTCCTGCCACTCACATCTACGAAGGAGCCGTCAGTCGCGGTAAATTCCATGGGCTGGGCATCCTACACATCCGATTGGTCTTCGCTCGAGGCGAGTACGTCGGCGAGTGGAAAGATGGACAACGTCACGGCTACGGCATCGAGCGGATGGAGAACGGCGAGCTGTACGAAGGCTACTGGGCATATGACCATCACAATGGACCTGGTGAACTGGTACTATCCGATGGATCTCGCTACGATGGCTCCTTCCGTCGTGGTCTCTGGCATGGGCATGGTGCTCGCACTCTGACTAATGGTGACCGCATCTCGGGGGAATTCTGTGACGGCTTTTTGGATGGTTCCGGTGCTGTGGAGTTTGCTGACGGACGCCATTATGCAGGGGCAATGCGACGTACACGACGACAGGGTCATGGCATTCTCGTATTCCTAAATGGTGACAGATACGAAGGTTCATTCGAAGATGACGAGATGCATGGCGAAGGGATGTTTATCTCTCGGGGAGCGGGAAGTGAAGGCACTTTGGGTGGGAAGAGTGAGCCTTTGGGACGTCTTGGGCGCTGGGAACATGGTGAACACAAGGCGTGGCTAAGTAAACCCAGCTCGCAGGTAGCAACCGCTACATTTGTGCAATACTTTGGCGTTATGCATCGCGAGAATGGCTCGGGGGAACTAGAACTTGATCTGCTGCCCAACAAGTTCCGAAGTCCATACGCTGTGATGATAGCGAGGCAGTTGCCTACTTTACCCGAAGGTGTGGATCCCGATGATGCTTTCGTCAAGGCTGTGGTCCATCTGCTTGCAAAGACACAAAACGTCATGGTCGGCGCTGATATGCTCGAGAAAACTTCAATGGATCATGCAGCCGTCGTGAAGGCGATCGAAGAGCACGAACCAGATCTGGAAAAGCTGCGGAACGAGCAGGAGCTAAGTGCTCGTACCATGAGAGAAGCCAAAGCGCGTGTCACCACGTTAACAACCGAATTGAACGAAGCTGAAGCTCAGGAAGAATCCATGCAGGTCAAAGTGGAGCAGTTCTGGAAACAAGATCGACAGCAACTCGAGCGTAAGTACCGAGAAGCTGTCGATGGTCTGCATGAGCTGGAACCAATGGACTGGTACAGACTCCGGTCGGCAAAGCTGGACGATACGTTCATGTCGATCTTGAAAGCTTTCTGCGTGCTCCTCAACTTCACGTCCAACTTCCAACTGGAACTGGAGGAGAAGCAGAGGTGTGAGAAGCTGGCAAAGTTCGAGATGGAGAAGCTTCAGTTGGGTGATAAAGCTGCCTTGAAGCCTCCTCCTGAGCTGATAGAGTTCCCGTCACGTCGAGATGTCTTGCGTCTGTTGTCGAACAGCGACGAAAACGTCATTTTGGGTGATCGCGAAGGTTTGATTCACAGATACGCGGTCAAGGCGCTGTACGTTTTGCCACTCTTCGATGCGTACTCGTTCGCTGAGGGGATTCGGAGAGCTCGACTGCTCTCACTTACCAGCGTTATCCACCATCCACGTCTTCGTCCTAGTAACTTCCAACTGCACACTGCATCACCAGCGCTTGCAGCCACGTGCGTCTGGGTCCGTGCCGCCTGTCAATATGCCTCCAAGGCTGCTGAGATCGCTCCAACCGTACAGAGAGTTAACGCTCAACGTCTGATCTTGCTCCGTATGCGTCAAGAACTGGCCGCTGAACGAGCTACTGAGCGACAGGCTATTGAGGCTGCTGAAGAGGCTCGTATCAAGTTTGGCAGCGCAGAGAATGCCGTGAGGATGATGCAAGAGACTCGAGCGAGACTACGCAAGGTACTGGATGACCTCGACGCACTCGATCGTGCCGAGAGTGAACCCATGACCAAGCAGAACATTACACGCCCGCGAACAGGGATCAAATCTGTCGAAATCGATGAAGATCTTAACAGACGCGAGGATAATTCAAGTGACGTAGAGCGGGATACTGTGGAGTCTAGTCATGAATCGAAAGAGGCGGTGCTGGAGCGGATCCTGTCGCACGCAGCGCTAGCTCAAGAGTTCACCATCCTCAAGCTCGAAGTTCACAAGGTTGTGAGTCGTTATGACGGCATCAAGTCCGGTAAAGTGCCATTGAGTGAGTTCCCTGCTGCTTTTGAGAAGTCGATGCACAAGTCCATTGTGCCAGGGACGTATGGAGTCAAAAAGCTTCGTACTCTGCTTGGTCTATTGGAAGACGTGATCGTGATCGTTCCGCCTGAGCGAGAAGGTGAAGTGGAGACTGTGCAGCTCGTTCCCGAGGCGTCGAGCAGTGAGGACGAAGCGGACACAAGCGAAGACCATCCGAAAGTCAAGCGCGTTCACTACCCAGCGCCACCTCGACTCTCTTTCTTCTGTCGCTCTTGCCCAGGCTTGAGTTTTGCAAAAGAGGGCGAACTGCGCACCCACGAGACCACCAAATGGCACAACTGGAATGCGAATGCCAAACGTCAAGGTCGAAAGCCGCGGAAATGGACAGTGGCGTCTTCATGCTGGAGTGAGGTCTACGACGCAGGCTCGGGCGAAGTTTGCTACTACAATCGCATGGCGCACCCTATTGAGGGCATCCCTGGGATTGGGCAGAAACAACGGGAAAGAGAGTTAGAAGCGCATGAGAAGGACCCCCAGAAAGCTGTCGCCGATCTTGCTGACATGATTTGGAAGCTTGAAAAACAGAAGACCATCAAAGTCTACGAGGCTATTCATGTTATCGGTCTGCTGGTGGATTGAACGTTTTGTGGATACAAAGGCGGGTCGAGCGCTCATTG
>NW_003303747.1:443724-460820 GCF_000142945.1 Phytophthora infestans T30-4
ACCGCAACACAAGCGAGACGAGTTGGACCCTTCCTAAAGCAAAAGGAGGAGCAGAATTGCCCACGGGGACGTGAGCGTCCCCGACAGAGGAAACGATACAGAGTAAAATCCATTTGTGTTGCTTAAGTTTCATCGGTTCATAGAAGCAAAAGGGAGGCGAATGCACTTAAATAAGGCAGAGAGGTCGAGCCAGACCTGTCCGCCGCTTGCCGGCCCTGACCTCCCGTTTCTTGACGCTTAAGTTAGTTGAGTAGCGACGCAATGGCATACGCGCTCTTGCCGCTGCTTGACAAGGAGCTCGTCGTCTCTTCTGTCTGCTCCACCTTGACATTTCCCTGGTCCTTAGCCAGCGACAAGAGCGTCTCGACGACGTTGGGGTCGGTCGATGACGAACTGTCTAAGGTTGAAGTTGAAGTGGTGTCAGTTGGAGGCGTTCGATCGCCGGTGAGGTGAAGGGCGCAGAATCCGCCCTTCTTGGCCCGCGCCGAGCACCACGACAGGCTGCAACGGCGACCTCCACCGTGACTGTAGCACAGACCGCCGCTCTCAGAGCTGCTCTTACAGCCGGCGATACGGCAGCGACGGCCGCCTCCGTGACGCTTGCACAGGTCACGGCTCACGCTTCCATTGTTGCATCCGTCCACGCGACACCGACGCCCACCGCCGTGACTGTAGCAGAAGCCACGACTCCGCGAGCTGTTCTTGCACATGGGGAAGTCGCACTTCTTGGGAAAACAAGCGCGCTTATTGCTGCTGTGCTTGGCTGTGCCAAGGTCACTCAAACGGGGAAATGATAGTGTCAATAGACTGTTTTGCGGCACTTTGTCCTGACTCGAAAGCATCATGGTGGGGGCGGCAGCGGCTGGAGGGGGTAGCAGCAACCCGCGCGTGGGGGGCGACGACTCGTCGAACAGCGCGCTGTCATTCGAACTGGCCGCGGTTTCGATAATAGGAGGTAGAGCGAGAGAAGCTTCCCCCGAGAGACACGTTTGAGGTGGGGCTTGCTGGTGCAGCAGGTAGATCCACGTGCTCTCCTGCTTCTCAAATTCGGCCGACTGCTTTGTGCGCATTGCTACCAGACACTTGGTCTCCAATACAAGCTTGAACAGGACGCGCGACCTGTGGACGAGTGCACAGGTTGGCAAATGATGGCCAAGCGCTGCTGGCGCGAGTAGGATGAGTGTGTCGCGACAGGGGGAATTAACTTGAATTGAGTATGCACTCGTATACAGGTTGGAACCCGGGAAAGAAGCTTTTTTGGTCCACAAACTATACTTGCCTCCAGTATAAACGAGAGGATCGGGTAGGAGCCGGATGCGCCTGTAGATGAGCGAGGACATAAAAGGGAATTCGATTAGTGCGTATTCCGTGTGCCTTAAACATTTATTCGCTACGACTACATAATCTGGCACTACCGTATTAAACGTATGAGCGCTGAACACAGCCAGCAGACATAGGACAGCGACCAAAGCCAGACACGATTGTTGATAAAGTGAGTTGTAGTTGTGGATGTGTGACGCGAGGGCGGAACCGAAGCGCAGCTTCGGCACTGTGTCGCAGTGTCTTGCTTATTTTAAAAACGACCCAGTGCGCTAATCTGCGGGATTAGCGCTAGGTGACTGATTTGGTATGAACAGAACAGCGTACAGTAGACGAACTCGTTCTTCGTCCAGTGGAGAGTCTCCACTGATCTAAAGACTGCCACAACCGCATCAGGGATGGGAGATAATCAAGGCCCGTTATTAATATTGTTCTTTTCAAGGTAGATTGAATAGTGCTAGCGTTAGAAAGCACTCTGTGGTGAGGGAAAACCATGACCAACCAAGGCGATGTTGGTCTGGACTAAAAGCCTCCTAAACTACGACGCTACAGTCACCATCTAGAGATGCTTGTTCGGCTTGTGCACGCTGAAATCCAACACTCCCCCGCAGCGAGCACTCTCATCTTCGTCAGCTTCGCTGCTAGCAGAACGAACATCGTTAGGTCTATCGACTCCATTTGCATTCCTGCAAGATTGCCATTCGCTCTACAGCGAGTTTCCATTCGCACACCAGCGAGGTTATCATTCGCATTCCAGCGAGCTTGCCATTCGCACACCAGTGAGATCCCCGTTTGCTGTCCAGCAAGCTAACCATCTGCACTCCTGCGAAATGACTGCTCGCAGCTCTTCCAAGCTTTACTTGTTGCTCTTACCGCGTGATGTTGCTTTACCTTCTCGATCTTCATCGACAGCTCGCTCCCCCGCATCCGCGTTGACCTCGATCACTCCAAGCTTACCACGCAGCAGCCCGAAGTGGTCTTTGCCCAGTCCCTTCGTGAAGGTATCAGCAACGTTTTCCTTTGACATCACGTACTTGAGAGCAATATGCTTTGCTCGAACATGCTCCCGAATGAAGTGATACCGTACGTCGATATGCTTTGTTCGCGAGTGCTGGGTGGGATTCTCTGCTATAGCAATACATGCCTGGTTGTCTTCAAATATCGATGTCTCCTCCTGCTCATATCCAAGTTCAGAAAGCAACTGTCGAATGAAAAGAACTTCGCGGGTACAGTGGGCGAGCGCGATGTACTCAGCCTCCGCTGTTGACTGGGCAACAATGCGTTGCTTTCTGCTGCTCCAAGTAACTGCACAATTACCAATGAAGGTAACATATCCCGATACAGACTTTCGCTCATCTTCGTCAGCAGCGTAGTCAGAATCGGAATAAGCTGATAGTCTGACGTCGGACCCACTGAACTCCAAGCCGTGAGCTGTAGTTCCTTTGACATACTTGATAATCTGTTTCACAGCTTCCCAGTGTGGTTTAGCGTAAGCATTGAGAAATCGGCTCACGTCTTGGATAGAGAAGGCAAGTTCGGGCCTCGACCCGATCATCAGATACATCAGGCTTCCAACGGCTTGTCGAAAGGGTTTCGTTGCCATCTCACTCATGACATCGCCGGTTGCATCAGCGCCGTTAAGCTTTCGCAGCTTCTTCCCTGGTATCGATGGAACTTTAGTAGCGAACGCGTGCTGCATGTTGAACCGATTTACGATGCTGTCTGCGCTTAACTGCTGATTGATCCAGAGCTTTCGTTGTCTCCTGTCACGGACTACTTTAATCCCCACAATGTAGCTGACGGGGCCCATGTCTTTTGCACGAAATGCTTTTTGGATGCCGGCCTTCATTTCAGCAACTTCACCCCGAGTCTTAGCAATCAGCACCAAGTCATCCACGTAAATGGCTACAATTTGCGTCTTGATGCCTATGCTCCGAGCAAAAATGCAGGCTTCACACTGCAGAGCTTCAAATCCAGCAGTGGTGAGGTACTGCACTAACGCCTTGTGCCACGCTCGGGGTGCCTGCTTGAGGCCATATAGGGTTTTGAGTAGACGGCACACCAGACCTTCTTGACCGGCAACTTTTAGCCCTTGTGGGAGTTGCATGTACACTTCTTCTTCTAGCACACCGTTCAGGAAAGCGGTCTCGATGTCCATTTGATCACATTCCAAGTCTTCAATGCACACAATTGCAAGCAGCACTCTGAGTGATTCCAAACGCACCACAGGTGCGAAGACGTCGTCAAAGTCGATAAACTTAATCTGCTGGCACCCGATGACAACTAAGCGAGCTTTGTATCGCTCGAGGGTCCCGTCACTGTTAAACTTTCGTTTAAACACCCACTTACAAGCTAGAGCTCGCTTGCCTGCTGGAAGTTTAACTAGTGTCCACGTCTTGTTCCTTAGGAGCGACGCTATTTCTGCATCAGTGGCTTCTCTCCATCTTGCCGCATCAGGTCGTGCCATTGCTTCACGGTAAGTTGCAGGGTCAAGGCCCATACCGTGAGCAACCGCAGCACAAAGCGACTCCTTGTACTTCAGATTTTCGAGTGCCACAAGGAGCTCAGCCTGTTTCTGCTTACGAACGGCTCGGATGATTGGATGGACCGATTCACTGGTAAGCGCTTGTGGTCCGACCAACGTTTGAAGCCATGAAGCGGATGACGATGCATATGCGCGGAGTTGCGGCCATGTCGTCGAAGTATTGACCGAGTCCATGTCAAAGCCAGCAACGAAGTCTTCGAGTAGTACTATGTCATTGGCGGAAGGCTTCTCTTCGGTGGGGCGTTGGCTGTAGAAGAGCAAGTCAACCTCAGATGTCGCGGTCCGAGAGTAATACTCAAAATCCATGGAGTGGTGTGAAGCCAACTTGCGGAACTCCTGACGCTTGAGATCGCGAGCTGCAGCAGAGCAGCTTTCGTCAAAGGTTACATGAATGGACGATATGATGGCACCTTGGTTGCAGTCGAGAATCTTCCAGCCCTTTTGGTTGGCGGCGTAGCCTACAAATACGCCTCGAACAGCTTTTGCGTCAAGCTTCTGCCTCTTGGCACCGGCACGTCCCTGTGCATTTGTCTTGGACGCCACGTAAACGTATGCGAGAGAGCCGAAAGTCCGAAGGTTGCTGACATCAGGAGGATGACCGTGCCATCGTTCGTATGGAGTCACACCAATACCAGAGGCGAGAGTCCGATTGTATGTGTAGACCATCGCCAGAACTGCTTCTCCCCAAAGCTGCTTCGGTGATCCACTGGAGATTAGAATCGTCCGAACTTTGTTGAACAGAATACGGAAGCGAACTTCAGCCATCCCGTTTTGCTCCGGTGTGTACGCGATTGTGGTTTCGCGTTGAATCCCATGGTCACGACAGTACTTGACGAATGCACCATCTAGATACTCGCCACCGTTGTCGCTGACAAAGCGTCGAAGTGATCGATTGTGCTTCGTCTCTACTGCCGCCTTGTATTCCAAGAAGCATTGGAACATCTCCGATCGTTTTCGCAGCAGCCGCACAGTGCAGTATCGCGAATAACCATCGACAAAGAGTAACACATATCGCTCGAGCTTGATTGATGGCAATTCGACAGGTCCAGCGATGTCGCTGTGAACAACATTATTGCAGCCATCCAGGTCAACTCGCGGCTTTATTTTGAACGTCGCGCGGCGCTTCGTACCCAGCTCGCAGGCATCACATGGTGAATTATCCTGCTCCGGTTTGAACTCCATGCCACTGGCCAATTTAGAAGACGCCATCTTGCGAAGAATCTGCTTGCTGGTATGCCCGAACCGTTGATGCAGGAGATCCAGCGTCAGCTCCGGTCTTACGGCGAGAGCTGCTGCTGCTGGGCGGGCCGAATGCAGGACGTACAGCTTATTGGTAGCGCGACATGTAACTTGGCGGTGATCAAGTGACATTGTCACGGAACCCGGTCGCGTATGAAAGTCAAATTTCGCCCCTCCTTGCGCCGCTTGGTACACAGAGAGTAAGTTCATTTCAAGCGCCGGCACGTAGAGGACTTTGTGGAGCCTGACTCGTTCGTTATGGCCGTCGTTCATTTGCACCGTGAGCAGCACTGTACCAACCCCTTCTACAGGAGTCATTGTAGCCGTTGCCACGCGAACGTTTCGTCCAGAGGCCGCTTCAAACTTCTCAAAGAGAGACCGGTCGGACGTCATGTGTTGGGTACACCCCGAGTCGATCACCCAAGGAATAAACACACTATCCGCGCTTGTTTTCGCAGCATATCCTGCGACTGCCGCCAGACCCCATACTTCTCCTTCGAGTGCCGGAGATAGTTGCTCTGTCCGCTCGGCGGCATTGGCGGCGGGGCTTGCAGGCGCCACAGTTACCGCTGCGTGTCCGGTAGAACCTTGTTGCTCCTCCGGAACACCACGTTCTTGGAGGTGGCGAAGGCGAAGCCGACAGACTTGTTTTTGGTGCCCCCCTTTGCCACAATAGAAGCATGTTTGCCCGTTACTCGACCGCGGTGGGTATGGCGTCGATCGATGGGATTGCGTGCGTCTCGAATTGAGGTGACTCTGGCGTGCTGCAAGTAAGGCCTCCGCCATCATGTAGACCTCGTTTTTCAAGACAGCGGGTACGGCCGTTTCTTGAACAACTACTGGAGCCGTTTGGGCTTGGCGTCTCGAGAATTCGGCCATAACGTTGCCTTCCATTGTTGCCCATGGCAGTGGGCGGTCTTGTGTAAAGTATACACTTTTGAAGTGGGACCAGGACTCGGGTAGACTTGTCAAGAGTTGGCACACTCGTTCTTGGTCATCAACGGGTTTTCCTTGGCGGGCTAGTTTGTCGGCTAGAGTCTTTAGATTGTTGAGGTGCGTAGTCATTTCTTGTCCGTCTTCGTACTTCAGCGATATGAAGTTCTCACGCATTGCCACTAGGTTCCCCCAGTTTTTGGCCTCATACGTTTGCTCTAAGTACTCTAGCACTTGGTAGGCGTACCGCTTTGCACCAACACTTACCACAAGATCGTCGGACAGCGTTTCCAGCAAGAAAGCTTTTGCTCTACGTTCTCGGTGCCAAAACCTGTCTTCGTCATGCCTTGAGCCACTGCGTGGCGGACGTTCACGTAGCGTTGCGATGTCCCAGAGATCGTTCGCCTCCATTACGGCTCGTACACGCGTCTTCCATGCCGTGTAGTTGGTCCCGTCGAAGTTTTTCTCGGAGTTCCATTTCACCATGACCGCGACACCTCAACGGTAGCACGTTGAGCACAGAGAAAGCTTGGGCTCATAACCTATTGTTCTTTTCAAGGTAGATTGAATAGTGCTAGCGTTAGAAAGCACTCTGTGGTGAGGGAAAACCATGACCAACCAAGGCGATGTTGGTCTGGACTAAAAGCCTCCTAAACTACGACGCTACAGTCACCATCTAGAGATGCTTGTTCGGCTTGTGCACGCTGAAATCCAACAATTAATACCACAGCAAACTGAAGTACAGTACATGTAGTTAGTACTTTTCCATAGAGTGTCAATGTTACTTTACTTGATATGTAGACGTACTTATAGGTCACGAGTCCTGGTAGCCTCTAGCTGCAAGACTACAATGTATTACAATAGTAAAGCCTGTAGTTACGAACACTATTATTATATTAATACATGTAGTACAGTAGCGTTAATGTGTGTACAGTACCCGTACCGGATACATATCCGGCGGAAACACTCTGTTCTTATCAAATCTCCCCAGATTCGCGTGTTCGCAGGTCTAATCACAGCTGTTTATTTGTTTTTGCACACGGGTTCCGCCATCGATAAGGTTTGCGCATTTTAGTGTGTGGTGACGCTTCAAGCAAATCTGAGGATCGACGCCCTGGGTGCCTGGCGTCCGACGAAACGAAAACTATTAATAATATCCACCGACCGTAATGCGCCGACTCGTTCTGGCCTCACTGAACAAGCACATGCTGGTAACACTGAAGCTGCTCGCTACGGTACAATATCTACTGCAAGAAGCAGAGCTCAAAATGCCGACGGCGAAACGAGGCGGTGATGAGTCTGGCGTCCCTTTCTCTGCGTTCAGGGTAGAAACGCTACGGGTGACGATACTGAGTGCAGATACCGGTATTTCCCAACGGTACTGCACGAATGATATGCGAGCTGCTACAAGCTTAAGTTATTTGCCTCTCACCCCTCAGTTGTAAAAAGGAATACATGTACCGGTACCGGTAATGTATTTCTTTTAGGGGTGAGAGGGGAATAACTTAAGTTACCGGTAGCCGTTAACTATGAGAAAGTCCCACCATAGAATACATGTAGTTATACTTTCACAAACGTTTCTGGCAGAAACGTTTGTGAAAGTTTACCAGAAATTCTGGTCGTTATTCCACTGACCCCTCATACAAGATTGATTATACAGAAAACTGAAATGCACATACAAATATACCCTCGCAAACGCGGTTTTTCTACTTTCAGCCAGAACATACGTGATGCTCATATTTGCAAGAATCAAAAGCCTATGCTTACTTGATATCCTTTGGGGACTTAGAAGTCCACCCTTTTCAGTAACTCCGTAATCAGTGCAACCATTCCTTGGGCATTAGACTGCCCATAGTGAGCCTCAAGTCGCTTACATGCAACCGGCAAGTCCTCGTCATTGACCGAAACTCTTAGCGACTCCAAATACCCTCGGGGTAAAGTCTGACTTAGCAAGCTACGGATGTTGCTGTCCTGATCACTAAGGACCATCCTTTGTCAATCATAGTTGCGCTGATTTTATGGGTCCTAGTCGTACTCCATTGGACCTTGGCATTGGTCACCAGTAATTTCTCGTACTTAAACGCTGGTTTTTCCTGACCTTTTAGCATCGCCTCACGAGCTAGTGCCGTGCTCTTTTGACGCAAGCGACCGATGGTTAGGTCCTTCCATACACCGAACTGCCGCACGTCTTTTGGAAAGACGAGCCTATTCAGTGTCATCTTTTTCATTGTTGCTAGTTATGGCAGGTATCGTAGAGAGCGTAGGAGTACTTGATGAAAAGACGAGAAAAGAAGAAGTGATATTAGAGTAGCGAGCAGCGGCGGTGTCATGCCGCTGCAAGAATGGCTGCTGGTGCCATAATTGGACTGTCTCCTGGTATACCTATAGTGAGCTATAGAGGTATTTGTATAGGGAGTTTTGTTGTGCTCTGTTATGTGATGTGCTTTACACTAACAGCCTCCCTGCATCTTTACATAACTCACAGATTATACGGGATAAGAGGCTGAACATAAAATCAGAGCTGTTTTTTTCTAGTTCTTGACCTTGCGGCGGACGCTTGTCTTGGAAGGCACGGTGTAACGGGGTACGTAGCCCTAAGTGTACCCTGGTTACATGAAGTGTAACACTTCACACCTCAGGAGTATGACACGTCGCACTCCGGGATATTTGGTACAAGGTACCAAGGTCGTTCAAAGCCAACCATTGGTTAAATGACATTGCATTTCTATAAGTAACTTATAGTTTGTATTAAACCCAAACTTAACCTACCTATAAATATACTCAGTTTACAATCTACCTTATTTAGGTCACTTCGCTCTCTTAAATTAAGGATGGGACCTGTGAACTGCCGTTCACTGAGAGTTTGTATACTCTCGGAAGATAACTTCCTCTAGCGCAGGTGCTGTGTGACCCCGTCACACTTGGTAGCACTAGTAGTCAATCCACGCCACCGCGGGTAGACTACCTGAACCTCTCCGAAGTTCGTTGCCATGGATAGGAACGACTTCTCCCATATGGACGACCCTCAGTTCGAGTCGGTTCGGAAGATGGCAGGCATCTTCGGGATGGAGGCCCTGCAGAGCCTGGTGGCGTCAACACCGGCTGAGCAGCTCGAGCGCGTCAATGCATTCGACGCGTACGAGCAGGGCCTTCGCGCATGTGCGGGAGAACCTGCAGGCTCCGGCGGCGGAAGCAAATCCGCCTCACCCGAAACCAATACGGCTGAAGGTTAAGCCGTATGAAGGGAAGGAAGGCGAGAACCTTCACTTCTGGGTCCGAGAAGTAGAGCTCGCGATGGACGCGGCTCTGATCTCGACCGAGCAACTGCGTGTTGCTTTTGCACTCTCCAACCTTAGCGGCCGTGCTAAGAGTTGGGTGTACACACGGGAAGCAACATCCCCTGGATGTTTCACATCCTGGGCTCAGCTGTGCGAACAGCTCCGAGCCGCGTTCCTCCCGGCGAACTACGAGTACCGCCAGCGTTCGCGCTTCCTCGCGTGTAAGCAAGGAAGGCGCGAGCTGCACGAGTATGTGCAAGAGATACGGGAGCTCACGGCGTCCCTAGTGGGAAACCCACTCAACGAACACATCAAGATGACTGTGTTCATGGACGGCCTTCGAGTGGGCCCCGCACGCACTCAGCTGTTCCGGGTGCAGTCAAGCACCCTTGAAGAGGCGATTCAAGTGGCTCTTCAAGAGCAGTACAGCCATCGCCAGGCGCGTACGTCGGCCTCAGCGTGGCCTGGGAGCTCCTTGTCGGCTCCCGGTCGAACAAGCCCCAACGGACCAGTTCCCATGGAACTCGGGTCCGCCGAACAGCGCGACATCCGCTGCTTCGGCTGTGGGAAGATGGGCCACTTCAAGCGTGACTGCCCCGCGGAAAGACTCCGCAGACGGTCCTCCCCCAAGCCCGTCCTCAAGGGTCGCTGGCAAAAGCCAGAATCCCGGGGACAGGGGAACGCAGGGAACCAGTAGGGGCGGGGCGCCCTACTGGGGAAGAACTAAGTCTTCGTGATGGGTGCGCGGGTGGCGCGTACCACGGGGACTTAGCCCCTGAGAGTCTTCGCACTCTCGAATCGGCGAAGAGCAGCGGCGGGTTGCTCGTAGTACACGGACGTGTACGGGGATACGCTCATCCCTTTAGAATTTTGATTGACTCTGGGGCGTCGAAGAATTTCGCACGCTGCCAGACGGTTGCTCGTAACAGCAACAAGTTGTCCGATGCTTTGAGAGAAAGCAAGGGCAACGGGACGGTGTCAGTGCGACTGGCCGACGGGAAGGTCGTCACTGTCCCCAACGTCCAAGTGGATCTGGCCGTCAAGTTTGAAAACTTTGACAGCCTCGAACAGTTCACTGTTCTCGATATGGATCCATATGATATGATCCTGGGCATGCCCTGGCTTGAGAAGCACGAGCCCTGGATCGACTGGCGAGGCAAGGCAATCGGTGCCAGCCGCCCTGCGCAGTCCGACAGAGCATTGGTGAGTCATGTTCCCACCTCTGTCAGGACCCGGGGCGCCCGCAAGGGTTGCCAGGGTTCCAAAGCATCCGGCAGATGCTTGGGAGTCGTCGACGTATATGACGACTCCGAGGATGTTTTGATGGTGGCAGCGCCCAGAAGAGGCGCTGGCCAAGTGGGTAACCTAGGTCCACAAGCGGGTAACTTAGTTCCGCAGACAGCTGCAGCTGCCACGAACACTGAGAACAGCGTGTTCAGAGTGGGTAACAGAGTTCCACTCACGGTCGCCCAGACCTTAACTGAAGCGGAAGACGTCGGATACGCTTCCTGTGTGGGTACCATAGTACCACACGAGGCCACGCGTACCTCGGATGTCTCAGCGTCGACATCCCCAGACGTGGGCAGCAAAGCTCCACGTCACGGTCGCCGTCGTTAACGACGCCGCCGCCGCCTCAAGTCGGATCCGTACTTCGTTCCGATCGACGTCGCTTCAAGCGACTCGGAGTCCAGGGCCCGGGCTCCTCCGACAAGGCCGGTGGAAGAGTGTTATCACATCTTCGATGGCGAGACAGGTTTACCCGTCAAGGCATCTGGTGTCCACTTGGAACCGTTGCCAGAGGTTGCAGAGATACTGCACCTCGAGGAAATGACGGCTGAGTCTTTCCTGACCAATCTCAAGGCTGAAGAGATTGCTGAGATGGTACTCATGAGACCTGAGACCACTCAGGAGGAGCTGAACCCCTCCTCTGTCTTGGACGAGAACGTCCTAAAAGACATGAACAAGCAGCGTCAGGCGCGCTTGGGTTCTGAGATTCTCAAGAGCCCCAAGGATCCGGTGTATCCTTTGGTGACGGAGTACGCGGACGTGGTGAACAAACACCCACCGACCCAACTCCCACCGGATCGAGGCGTACGGCACAAAGTATTGTGTCACGAGGCAATGGCCTCTCCCGCGCGAATAGTGCGAGGTCATTGATGCCTTCTTCGCCGCGAAAGCGAAGGCAGGCATGGTGCGGGAGTCGAAATCCCCGCACTCGACGCCGACTTTCTGCGTTCGTAAGCGGAACGGAAAGTGGCGTCTGGTTCACGCTTATAACAAGCTGAACAACGCAACGGTGCCGGCCCAAACACCGATCCCACGAAAGGATGTGCTGTTGAACAACATGGCCGGGAGCGTACTGTACAGTGCGCTGGATTTGGTAGACGGATACTACCAAATCCTGATGCGAGAGAGCGACATCCCGCTCACCGCGGTAAGCACTCCAAGCGGCATGCTTTGGGAGTGGCTCGTCATGCCGCAGGGCTTGTCTAACGCCCCGGCGACGTTCAATCGCCTGGTGACGCAATTGTTCCGCCCTTGCGTACCTTCGTACAGACGTACTTCGACGACATTTTCGTCCATAGCCGTGCCGAGGGAGGCAAGACGGCCATGGAGGTGCATCTAGGACACCTCCGTCAAGTGTTGGACGTGATGCGAGCGAACAAGCTCTACGCCAACATCGACAAGTGCGTTTTCGCGTCACCAGAGATCAAAGTTCTCGGCTGCTTCGTAAGCAACGTGGGCGTTCGGGCTGACCCAGACAAGGTCAAGGCCATAGCAGCATGGCCGACGCCCCGATCCCAGAAGGATCTTCGAAAGTGGTTTGGCTTGGCCAACTACCTTCACAAGTACAGCGCTGGGTACGCGGGCTTCGCTAAGCCCTTGTCGAGCCTCCTTCAGAAGGACGTCGACTGGCGCTGGGGGCAAGAGCACCAGGATGCTTTTGACAGCATCAAGGCCAGTCTCCAAGAGGCCCCTGTCCTGGCCCTGCCGGACGAGACGAAGCCGTTTAGCGTCGTCTGCGATGCCTCCGATTACGCCATCGGATGTGCATTGCTGCAGGCCGACACGGCTGGACAGGAACGAGTCATCTCGTTCCAGTCCAGGCAGCTCAAAGCCGCCGAGCGGAACTACCCTGTCCATGACAAGGAGCTCCTGGCAATGAAATATGCCCTTGTGAAGTTCCGTGTTCACCTTCTGGGCTCTAGGCCCTTTGTGATCTACACAGACCACGCGTCCTTGAGGACGGCAACTAACTCGCCTCACCTCTCCCGAAGGATGGCGAGGTGGCTGTCCTTCTTCGCGGAATACAACTTCCGCGTCGAATACAAGCCGGGCAAGCTCAACGTGCTTGCAGACGCCCTCTCTCGGCGTCCCGACTATGAGCTGGCCCACATCACGCGGGTGACAACGGATCTATATGATCGGATACGCATGGCGTATCGGGACGATGAGGCTGTCGCGCCTATCGTCAAGTTCCTTAAGGCCGGAACGAGCGCGAAGTCCGACTGGCTCTCGTCGCGACAGCGCTCACGGCTCCACAGATATGAGTTGAAGGAGGGCCTCCTCTATTACCGGGTGGAGCCCACTGATCCTCCACGGGTGGTCGTACCCAACGACGAGGATCTGAAGTTCGACATCCTCGCGGAGGCGCATGACGCGCCCTCCAGCGGCCACTTGGGCCGCGAGCAGACCTTTCTGTCGGTCTCTCAGTCCTTCTGGTGGACCCACATGTACAAGTGGGTCGCCCGGTACGTCAAGACATGTGAAACATGTCAGCGGGTCAAACCCGCAGGGCACTCTTCGGCTTCACTACAGAGCCTGCCCGTACCGGCTGATTGTTGAAAGTCGATGAGTCTTGACTTCATCTTTGGGCTTCCCGCCGACGGACACGGCAACACCGGAATTTTGGTGTTCGTGTGTCGTGTTCCCGTCACTGTAACGGGCGAACAAACCGCAAGGCTGTTCGTCGATGGCGTGTTCCGCTATCACGGTCTCCCGGAGACGATTGTCTCGGACCGAGACCCGCGGTTCACTGCCGCGTTTTGGAAAACGCTGTTCCCTTTACTGGGAACTCCTTGCAGATGTCCACTGCGGACCATCTGCAGACCGACGGCCAAACAGAGCGCGTCAACCGAGTGCTCGAGGACACTCTGCGCAGTGTGTGTAACGGGGTTACATGGTGTGGAACACACAGGGGTACGAAGTACCCGGCGAGTTAACGAACTATCAGTACATAAGTTGGAGAGTTAACAAGGTCTCTCAGTACGTTGGCTGAAAGCCACACGTTATGCATTTGATTAGGTTTAACTATGCTAGATAGTTAAAGAGATACATTTACCCATAGGCGGCTTGGCCGCAATAATAGTAAATAAATCACTTCTGGTTTTGAAGCATAAAAGTTAAGGTGTTAACTTTGAGCCCTGGTCTTGGGCTGTAAGTGTCCTTTGGATAAGGAACTTAGTATTAGTGACTCTTTGAGTCGAACGTCTTCCTCTGACGCTAAAGCTACGGCAGCCCCGCCGCACTTGGTAGCACTTGTAGTCAATCCCGCTCCTGAGTCGGTTGACTATATCCTCTGCGAGGATGGAACACCCCGTGTTCGCGAATTTGCCCCCGGCGCAGCAGGACGCGCTTACTAAGCTTATGTCCTTGCTTGGCCCGGAGGGCGTGGCTCATCTTGCATCGCAAGGTCCAGAGGCGGTCACTGCCAGGCTGGAATCGTTCTCCCGCTACGAGAACGCGCTCTTGGAGCATGTCCAAGAGAAGATGAGCGCCGCAACGGCGGCGGCGTCGATGACGCGTGAAGAGTCTATGAGACTGAAACCGCTCATGGTGAGCGTAAAAACCTTCGAGGGGAAGGATGGAGAGAATCTCCTTCTCTGGACCCGTGAGGTCGAGATGGCCATGGGATCGGCCCTGCTCCAGTCTGAGCATCAGCGCGTGGCGCTGGCTATCTCCAGGCTTGGAGGTCGCGCTCGCGAATGGGCACTAACGTGCGGCACGTCTGTTGACGCTGCATTTCCCACTTGGGATCAGCTGAAGCAACAGCTTTCGCGCGTGTTCGCGCCGCCTAATCAGGCGTACCGTATCCGGTCGAAGTTCCTTGCTACCCGCCAGGGTAAGAAGGAGTTATTGGACTATGTCCAAGAGTTGAGAACTCTTATCGCCGGAATGGCGGCGGACCCTCTTCCAGAACTGGTCAGCGTGACCGTGTTCATGGAGGGACTTCGTGTGAGCGCAGCTCGAACGGAAGTGTTCCGTGTACACCCTAACTCTTTCGAAGAGGCGGTGAATGTGGCATTAAATGCCGAGCACAACTTCAGGTCGGCGCGACCTGGTTGGAGCGCTGGTAGCGCAAGCTCTTCGAGCGGTCCAGAGCCGATGGACCTCAGCTATGCTGAAGACGGAGAAGCGGAGCTTCTTGCTGCGGAGCAGCGCGCCGGCATCCGCCGATGCTTTGTGTGCAATAGCACTAAGCACTTGAGGGCCTATTGCCCTCTGCGCAAGAAGCGCGAGGCTCCGGCGAGCCAACCCTCCGGGTCATCGCCGGGAAACGGCAACTCCCAGTAGGCGCGGGGCGGCCTACTGGGGAAGAACTGAGTTCTGTTGTGCCTCGAAGAGGTAGAGGACAGCGGGGCTCAGCCCCGAAGAGAGCTGAGCTCTCTTACGAGAAGAGTGTGTGCAAGCCGGGCTTGCTGGTCGTTCAAGCGAACGTGAAGGGCTTTGCAAAGCCATGGAGAGTCTTGATTGACTCGGGAGCCACGGGCAACTACGCCCGCCGCTCCACCCTGGAAGGGAGTCAGCTGTATGCTGAGGCACTGGAAGTGCCAACGAGAGATACGATCTCTGTCCGTCTCGCGACGGGGACACTGGTAACTGTGTCGAAGGTCTCTGTCGACCTTGGAGTGAAGTTTGAGAACTTCGATAGCGTGGAGCGCTGTTTGGTCTTAGACCTGGATGCGAGGTATGACCTCATCCTTGGCATGGCATGGCTGGAACGTCATGAGCCATGGATCGACTGGAAGTCGAAAACGCTGGGTGCGTCGCACCCTGCTCCTAGTGGAGCTTTGGTGAGTCATGAACCCACCTCTGCTAGGAAGCAGAAGCGCTTTTGGCGCGAGCACGAGGCCGAGGCGGCCGTAGTGCTGGACATTGGTATGTCCGAAATTGTTAGCAACGAGGTTGCTGTTTGCCCTGAGGGCGTACGTGGTGCGGCACGTTATCCGCGGAGCGGTGCAGGTCAGGTCAATGACCAACTGCTGGGTCCTGGTGAGGACGAGCGCGGAGTGGCGCGTAATCCACTGAGTGGTATGAATCTGGTCGATGACCTACCGCTGCGTGACCCGAGGGTCGCGGTCGACTGCGAGTCGAGGCATCATGGGCGTGGCCCAGGAGATGCAGGTGAAGTGACACCTAGTTCACTGTGTGAAGGTCAAGAACCTCTTGGCTTTCAGCCGAGTGTCTTGCGAGACACTGTATCCTCTTCGAGGAGTGATGGTGCTGCTGCACCCGGTGGTGGTGACGGAGATGTCGCCACACCGCCCTCATCCGGCCGGGCTCGGTCGCGGAGGGAGAGGAGAAGAAGACGCAGGGCGTCTGTGACGTCTTCGACGTCGGACGATGTGTCCAACGTGACGAGCGGTGATGCTCCACGTGATTGCTGTGAACAGCTGTATACACTCGTGAACGGAGTGACGGGGGAGGTAGAAGGCGATATCAGCCTTGATACTCTGCCCGCTGCAGATGCTCTGCTAGAGCTGGACGAGATGTCCATTGCCGAGTCGGCGAAGCCTTAAAGGCAGGCGAGCTAGCCGAGGTGGTCTTGCTGGGACTGAGGAGGAGTTGAACTCCTCATCCGTCGTGGACGACGCGGTCCTAGAGGACACCAAGAAGGCGCTGAGCGCAAGAAGTGGATCGGCGATCCTCAAAGATCCTTCGGATCCCTTCTACCCGGTGGTGAAGGAGTATGGAGACGTTGTCTCAAAAGACCCACCGACGGGCCTGCCTCCGGATCGAGGCGTGTGTCATGAGATTGACCTGGTTCCTGGAACCAAATACTGCGTAACAAGGCAATGGCCTTTGCCGAGAGAGCAGTGTGACGTCATTGACGCATTCTTCCGTGCGAAGCACGAGGCAGGGATGGTGCGTGAGAGTAAGTCTCCGCACTCGACACCCACGTTCTGTGTCAGAAAGCCGAACGGCAAGTGGCGCATTGTTCATGCTTTTAACAAGCTAAATGCGGCCACTATCCCGGCGCAAACGCCGATTCCTCGCAAGGATGTTCTGCAGAACAACATGGTAGGCTGTACGCTGTACAGCGCGCTCGACTTGGTCGATGGCTACTACCAATTGCTCATGAGAGCGAGCGACATTCCGCTGACAGCGGTGAGTACTCCGAGCGGTATGCTCTGGGAGTGGCTGGTGATGCCCCAGGGGCTGTCGAACGCACCAGCAACGTTCAATCGTCTTGTGACGCAGCTGTTTAGGCCCCACCGGGCGTACGCTCAAACGTACTTTGACGATATATTCGTCCATAGTCGTGCCGAGCACGGAAAGTCAGACGTGGATAACCACATTGACCACTTGCGAGCGGTGCTCGAGTGCATGCGCACTAATAAGTTGTATGCCAACTTGGACAAGTGCGTCTTTGGCGCGGAGGAGATACCTTTCCTCGGGTGCTTCATTGGGAAGCGTGGCTTACGGGCAGATCCTGCCAAAGTCAAGACCATCGTGGACTGGCCGGTTCCCAAGAACCAAAAAGACTTACGCAAGTGGCT
>NW_003303747.1:462890-465046 GCF_000142945.1 Phytophthora infestans T30-4
TACGGCGTACGACCGCGTCGTCAGGCGCCGAGCGCTTCCCGCCGCTAGAACGCGGGGATGACAGGTCGGTGGCTGAGCTCAAGCTCCGACCAGTGGCTGGAGCAGCCGGCTCATAGGAAAGAGCGGTGCTCGCAGCATGAGCAAGAGGTGGTGACGCCTCGAGGTGATGGGGACGGGGTCCCAGTGTTCGTCGACGTGCTTTCGACTTAGCGAAGTCTAAGCGCAAACGTCTCTCAAGACGAATATCAGTTTCAGAGAAACTTGCTCGAAGAGCATTGTAGGAGGGGAGCCGTCGAGCTCCCTCCACCCAGCTTCGGAATTGTGCTTCATAAGCACGCTGGGATTCCCCAGGGTTGAGAACAACCGGGATGGTTCGCATAGAGGGAACCGGTTGGCGGTTTAGCTGCATCTGCAGGCGCGCCTGATACTCCTGAGGAGTTGTGACTTGTGGAGTCAGATATCGCTCTCGGAGCCGGTGCCGTTGCACTTGCTCATCAGCAGTCGAGGCCGCAGGCCCACACGTGTACGTGTTCAGCGGCTGCTGCGCCGCGAGGCGGGCCGCTTCGGCAGGGTTCCGCGGCTGGAAGCCGTAGTCACGGCGTGACGTTAGAACAAGTGGTCGGACCACAGGTCGGAACGACTGCGAGCGCTGCTCATTGGACAACTGACGGCCTTGGGCCTCGTCCAGGTCATTCGTAATGACGTTGTGATCGTATCGATCTTCCTCGTCATACCGCGACGATAGCGGTGGCGCATCGCGCAGCGAGCGAAACGGATTCGAACGTTCAGAGAACGGATGCGGTGTCCGCAGGTCTCTTCTTGTTGGAGATCGCGCCGTTGAGCGGCTAGACCTCACAGAGGAAGCTGGGGAAGACGCGGCACCAGCGTGCGACCTCGGAGAGGTTGGGTTGGAGTGATCCTCACTACCCATGGGCTCGTCGTAATCGACTTCGCCCTCTTCGAGTTCCGAGAACAGACCATCGTTCCCTCTGGGCGGCGCCCGCGGCTCTGACGAGCTTTGAGCTTTGCTCTCTTCTTGTTGACGGCTCATGGAGCGTTGACCGTGTCGACGGCGATACTCTTGGTGGTACTCCGCCACCGAAAGAGACGAAGATGCTCTTGGAGCAGTTGCGGAGCGCAGTTGGGGGTCTGGGACCGACGAGGCAGAGGCGGCGCGACGCGCTGGAGACGTTGGGCCGTGGGCCGGAGGGGGAGTGCCAGGCATCAAGGATGCGAACGCGTTTGTGAGCTCGTGGAGCTGCAGAACGCACAGGTGAGGTCTAGTGACCTCCGTCGTCTTGACAAGACGTGACCTCGCTGAGGAAAGTTCGAGAACGGAATGTTCTCATCTTAGTGAGGGAGAGTGTAACGGGGTTACATGGTGTGGAACACACAGGGGTACGAAGTACCCGGCGAGTTAACAAACTCTCAGTACATAAGTTGGAGAGTTAACAAGGTCTCTCAGTACGTTGGCTGAAAGCCACACGTTATGCATTTGATTAGGTTTAACTATGCTAGATAGTTAAAGAGATACATTTACCCATAGGCGGCTTGGCCGCAATAATAGTAAATAAATCACTTCTGGTTTTGAAGCATAAAAGTTAAGGTGTTAACTTTGAGCCCTGGTCTTGGGCTGTAAGTGTCCTTTGGATAAGGAACTTAGTATTAGTGACTCTTTGAGTCGAACGTCTTCCTCTGACGCTAAAGCTACGGCAGCCCCGCCGCAGTGTGTGCGCGGCAGCTCCACGTACGTGGTCGACGCAGCTTCCAGTTGTTGAGTTTGCGCTCAACAACGCGGTGCACGCGTCCACGGGGTTCACGTCGTTCTACTTGAACGGCTTCCGCCACCCCATAGTGCCTCTCACTCTTTCGAGGAGACACTGACTCTCTATTCTAAGTGGGGGGAGAGCTCGGAAAGCCCCTTTACTCCCAGGGTCTCGGACGTGAGGCAGGTTTCGCTGCGAAAACAGGGTGAATCTCTTAATGATACCAAGGCTGAACATTGCAACCAGGGTTCCGCATGCCAGGGCAGCGGCCCCAGATAAACAAGAGGAATACTCGGACAAACAGGGAAGAGGAAACTTAGGATATTTAGAATTGGTGGACTTAGTGTTGTAGAACAGAGGAACTCACTCTAGACACCGGTAAGATCCTGG
>NW_003303747.1:465784-468590 GCF_000142945.1 Phytophthora infestans T30-4
TCTCTCGGTAACTTCCGAAGAGTTCAAGTGGTGAAGCTTGAGTGTCTTGGCGAGACGTGGGGATGGGGTGGAGCAGCAGTGGAAAATCTTCACTCTGCGTCCGTGGATGGTTCCGAATCCTAAGCGAATATTCGAGCTTATGGATCCGGGGCCTAGATCGTGGATCTGGCCGTAGGGCTGCCTTGCGGGTGTGTTCCCTTGCCTTTGTAGTTCCTTTGCGTCGTACTTGCCGCCTCCTGTGACGGGATCTTGAGAGTTGAGAACCTCTAAGGTGTAACCGACCAAGTAGTAAATTCGGTTAACCTGTCGGATCTGCACGAGAAAGGAAAAGCTCACTAGGTTGTAGGATCTGGCCAATGTATTATCCAGTTATCGCTACCAACACTAGATTCGCAATTCCCAACCTTCTCCGAGCTCGTACGGCCAACGTAGTTCCGGTTTTTGAGGGCAGGAAGGCACTTGCGTGATACTGTGCAAATTGGAGTCTGTATTGATACTTAAGCCTATACCTGCCTGGGATTTCTACCTTCTATGTATTTTACTTGCTAAATCCCTTACCAGGCTCGGCTGCATGTCCCTTCTTCCCTTGACCCATCATCCCAGCTGTATTATCTTCAGATCCACCAGATCCATGGTGTAACCATTATGGTCACCCTATTATGGGTACACTCATCCGGATCCAGGCTGCTTGGATCCACTTCACTGTAAGTGTACACTCGTCGTGGATCTGAGCTCTCCAATCATCCAACATCATCTTGCAACCATCTGTGATCTCCATGGTCCCACGAAAATTCGAGATCCACTGCCTCCATCATCCCTATACCCTGGATCCAGGTCCCTCCAGGCGTGATCCTCCTTCCTTGGATCCGAACTCGGAAGTATGGGATCCGGGGTACCTCGCGGTGGATCTTGACTCTTCATTAGCCGTGGCTACTAGATCCACCTTCAGAGGGCACCGACCATCCTTCCTTCATAGGATCCACACTCGATCCACTCTTGTATAGTATATCCCATATCCATTTAAGTGAATCCAGGTAAGGGTGGATCCGAGGTAAGTCTTGGTGGATCTTGCCTTCTCGTACATCGCTCATATCAGATCCATCGTCATTCCATACGGGGTGCTGCTCGCCATGGCTAATCCACCACAGGCAACATTGCATCCGTGCCAGCCAACCCAAATCCTCTCTATCCACTTGAAATTGTCACTGATTCGGGATAGGTGCCCCCGTGTCAGAGCGATCTCTTTTTTCTGAAAAAAGCCTTCACCACAATCGCCTTCCTGTACGTTGTCCGGCGCTGCACAACAGCGTTCACGGCGTGCATTACTAGCATCCACAACCGCTTTCTCCCCTTCGCGACACATGTCTCCCGCCAAGCGTACCGGCAAATCGTCGGGCAAGGCCCCATCCACTACCCCTCCGGTCAGTCCGTCTTCTATGTCGCCCACCGATCTGCGGGTTCTAGCCCAGGCTCTTTCCGATCAGGTGCAAACCCTGACGGCGGAGCTCCAGACGGCTCAAGATGCCCAAGACCAAGCTGCGTCCCTACACGCTACCCAACTTCAGACCTTGCGGGCCCAAGTCCATGACCAGGCTATGGAAATCCAGGGATGGGAGCACCGTGCAGCCTCTCGGTCGCAGGACCTGCGACTCCTGTTGGCTGATCAGGCGGTCGAGATCCGCGACCTGACCGGACGGCTGGATCGCGCCTCCCGTCAACGAGACGTTATGCGAGATGACAACGACCATCTCCTTAGGGAGATGGCACTCGCCGGATCTGAGATCCACCAACTCCAATCCCGGATCCACGACCTCGAGCGGGATCTGGAGGATTCCCAGACTGCTAGGGCAGCTGCGGATGTGAGCTTGGACCGTCTCCGTGACGAGTTGCGTCTGACCCAGGAGGAGGTGGTGACCAACGACTATGTGGGATCCACCCATGGCGGATCCGCCTTAGGGTCGGCGCGTGGAGGGTCCCCCGCGCCAAATCCACCTCCCTCATCGCCGGATGTAGCCCTGGCTCAACTCTCTATGGAGTTGCAAGACACCAAGGAGTCGCTCGAGAGGGCGTCTGCCGGACGAGATTACGCGCTTGAAGAATTCGTGCGTATGACTCGATTGCGCGACGAGATCCGAGCGAAACTGGCTGACAGCGAACTCCAGCGGGACAAGGCGGCTACCGAGTGGGCGGATGCCAAGCGTACGCAAACGGAGCTGGAATCCAAGCTTCGCCGCACGAGTACGTGGATCCTCTTTTAGCCTTTGCTAGTAACTCCATATTCACTTGTTATTGTAAATCTAGGTGACAAATTGAAGGAAGCAGATGCGACCACCGCGAAAGTCCAGGATCAACTCTCCGCAGCCCAAACTCAGCAGCAACAGCTGATCCTGGAGCGCGATCGTGGCTTGTCGGAGCGGGATTTGGCACGTCGACGACTGGCGCTGGTGACAGCTGCCGTTTCGGATCCACTTCCCCCCTTGTCGGGGACCTCTCAGGCTGCTAGCGTCTCTGCTCCTCTTCCGACTGTAAGTGGGGCGGATTCGTCGGCTGCGAAACGCCCGCATAGTGCATCTCCCGCTCCTAGCACCGGATCCTCCCGTCCCCATAAGCAGGTCCGAGCTTCCCCGAAAACCAAGCCCAAAACGACTCCGGTCTCTAAATCGGCTCCGCAAGCGGGATCCACTTTGGTGTCCAAGGCGGGATCTACACCCGCGTCCAAGACTTCCGCTTCCCCCTCGAAGTTGGGTGCCGGGTCCAAGTCTGGATCCACCGCTAGATCCAAGTCTACCTCGGCGTCCAAGATTGG
>NW_003303747.1:470659-472433 GCF_000142945.1 Phytophthora infestans T30-4
CCTTCTTCATCCTCCCATCGATATGACCGACTCCCACCCACGGATCCTCTCCCTACTCTTCTTCATGAGACTGCATCACGCCGAATTGGTTCCGATTCGTACGCTCCCGCGAGAAATCATAGAGTAATGCTCCGCAGTTTAGATTTGCCTCGTCTACCCAACTGGGTTCGTCATATCCACGCCAATACACCAGAAATTCGCGGTAAATTCGTCCATATCTAGCTCGCTTCCCTGACCTCATGTCGGAGATCCTCTCGACCTCGAACGCATCAGGTTCTAGATCCACGTTCCAACTATCCTCCGGTAGGAGGACTTCGTCGAAATCCACCCGATCGGACTCATCCACCGAAAGACAGATTTGCGACCGGTCCGGATATTCCTTGACCAGCTTCAGCTTGGATACATGTACCACGGGGAACAAGCGATATTCGGTACCTGCCGTTTCCAACTTCACAGCGTGTTCCCATATCTTCTCACTTACTCGGAACGGTCCATGCCATAGATGGGCCAGTTTACGGACGTATCCTTCCTTCACCCGATCTAAGTACAGCCACACCTGCGATCCAACTTGGATTTGATGTGGACGGGCATCTTCGTTGTGTCGATCCGCTCGACCCTGTATCGCACTCCGCAGTCGTTCGTTCACCTGGGATCTAGCTTGCCGGTAGTATTTCTGGACTTGGTATCGCCATCGCCTTGGATCTCGGTTCCTCTTCTTGGTGCTGCAAACTGGGATGGCCGCTTCCAGGGTGGATTTGGGATCCCACCCATGTACCAAGTAAAATGGTGTATCACCCCGGATCCTGTCTTGGGCGGTGTTCATCGCGAAGGGAAGCCGCTCTGCGTACTCATCCCAATCCTTCTGATCCAAATCCTGGACATACATCTTGAGTGCTCTCGTGATTGTCTGCACCATGCGCTCGGCCGATCCGTTAGCTTGGGGACGATATGCCATGGTTGCTCGCTGTCGCTGCCCCAGGATCCGGTTGAATGCTCGAAAGAAATCAGACATAAAGCCTGGCTCCCGATCATGTCTAATCATCTCGCTAGCTCCAAATCTTCGGAAAACGCACTCCTCGTACGATTCAGCAATGGTTTGCGCAGTTCTAGACGCACTAGCTTTGGCTATTACGTATCCGGTAAGCAAATCCACCCAAATCAACAATTCTGTGTTTCCTTTGAACGACTTGGGCAACGAGGGGATATAATCCATGGCTATGATTTGGAAAGGGTAAGTCGCTTGGATATTCCCAGGTGACTCCCCTTCGATTGTGGGCCTGTCCTTGCCTGTCTCACAATCCACGCATTCACCGACATATCGTTGTACGCTCTTGAATAGTCCTCTCCAGTGGAAACATTCCCGGATCCGTTGGTAGGTCGGCCCTGATGTCCGCCTTCCAGGCTAGCATGGTAGTGGTGTAGGACATCCTGTTGCAAGGTTTCTGGCATCACCAGTCTCATCAATCCATCCCGATCCTCGTTGACTCTCTTCGTAGGGGGGCAATAGAAGAGCAAGTCATTCAGATCCACTGCGTAATCCGTAGCGATAATACTGTAGGATTTAGTATCCTCCCGACTCAGGTCTCGTACATCCCCTATCAGATACTTTCTTTAGTCCCAAGATCCACGCTTCCTCGTTTTGTGCTTTGAGGATCCGCTCAATACGGACTCCCCTTCACAAATGTTTCCTCGAGGATCTGGGGGCTGGATCCAACCTTTCCTCTGGGACCTAGTGGACGGCCATCACCTGGACTGTTCTTTTTCCTGGGATCCA
>NW_003303747.1:476145-518628 GCF_000142945.1 Phytophthora infestans T30-4
CCACGGGACTCCCCTGTTAGCAGATCCATGGATCCAACATCCTCAGATCCACAGGATCCAGTGACCAGACAGACCTTAGGTGGATCTGCAGTGACCTCACCCTTGGTAGGCTCAAACCATCGACCATGTTGGCGTTTCTCCCAGTAACCACGTGTCTCTCCTCTTTGTAGATCCAGGGTTGAAGAGACTTTGGATCTGGAAAACTCGTCCACTTGGCGCAAACTAGAGACCCTGGCAACTGACACTTCATGTAGATCACGTGTATTATCGACTGGATCTAGGGTCCTGCTACCTGGATCTAGCGATGTCTTGTTCACAAATGCATAAATGCAGTACCTAGAACGCTCGGCTCGTACCGGATTCAAACCCGGCGAGTGTCCTAGTTTAACATCTTCTCTGCCACTTCCGGCAACATCCCTCGGTGCTTGGCTGGATCAAACCATTGGCGGATCTGGTTGTAGAATTCTTCCATCGGGCACTTGCCGACGTCGTGAATCTCGCCACACCCGCGACACACGTAGAAGCAATGATCCCCGGGATGACCTTTCTTGCCACACTTCTCACAGACCAGATGATTCCAGCATCCAGATTCAGTGTGCTTCCGGGATCCGCACTGTGAACACCTGACCTGGGCTGTCCCGTCCATGAGATCTCGGGATCTGTACATCCCACGGTCCCCGGGTACGGTATCCCTCGGTCGAGAGTTGTCTCCGGTCTTCGCCGTTCGATCGTTGGACGCAGTGAGACAGACTCGACGGTAATCTTCAGGGTCGGAGTCCGAACAGTCGGATCCTGACTCAGTTCCTGAGTCAGGCGCCGTGACTTGGTGGACACGTCGAGCTGGGGCCGTGGGCGTCGGAGCCTTTTGGCGATACTTGCCGGATCCGACCGCCGCCTTCTTCTGGCGGTGTTTCGCGCGATCCACCGCCCGCAGCACTTCCTCAAGTTCATCTGCGTCTGGAAGACGTAACAGGGTCAGCCTGTCGGCCAGATCCACATCTCCCAACGTCTCGATGAAGTGATCCACGTGTTCCCGCAGTACCTTGGATCCCCCATCCTTGATCTTCAACTTGGCCCGTAGACCGGCCACATTTAGTCGATGTAGGTATTCCAGCGGGGTTTCATCCGATCTGCGGCGAGCATGGTAGTATTGTCGTGCCACCGACACTCCCAATCCACAGTACTGGGTCTGGAAGCTGCGCAGCAAATCCGGCCACTTGTTCCTGGTGGATCTGCCCAGCTGCCGATACCAGTTCCAGGCTGGCCCCGCTAGCAGATCCGCAAAGGTCAAACACTTCTCAGCATCCGACGCTTGATCTCTCATGAGGGCCGACTTGACTTTGCTGATCCATGTTCTCGCTCGGTCCTCATCTCGATCCTTGCCCGTGAACTCCTTCAGGTCCGATATGGCTGAGATCCGTACCCTCTGGATCATGGACGATCCACCTGCCCCGGCTGTGGCTGTTGCTACCACTGCTGACGAAGTGGATGGGCCATCCAGATCATCTGGGTCGAACTCATCATGGAAGTTGTCTGCCTCCACTGACTCCATTTCCACGTCTCGTGCTCCATGTTCGTGGAGCACTTGCACTTGTGGCACGGGCGCTCTCATACCCTGTTCGGCCAGGAAACGACTCATCGCAGCTTCGAAGTGCCGCTGCAGGGTGCCCGAGGAAGTGTCGGAAGAGCCTGCGGCCGTCTGGTCCACTGGCGAGACAGGGTCCGTGAGGCGATTACCTCGAGCCTGATCTGACGATAATCCCACTGGCTTCTTGCCGGATCTGGCTCGATCCTGGATGAATTGTGTCAGATCACGCGTAGGGCCTACTGGATCCCGAGCCTTCACGTTCACAGGGGCTTCCTGTCTTCGGACCCTCGCCCGCGCTTCCAGCATGGATGCCCCGGAGGGTCCTAAAGTCATGCGTCGTGGCTCGGACGACGTGTCTGACTCATCCTCAGCGGCGGATTCGTAGTTCGAGGACGCAGCTTGGCTGATCCTCGGCGATGACACTGGATCCATAGTGCGCGACCTTTCTCCGGTGATGGCCTTAACTCTGGCAAAGAGGTCCTGCGTCGCGGATGCTATGAGATCCAGATCTAGCCCGAAGATATCCTCTGCGTCGAACACACCAGCTACGATGCCTGACTCTGTAAGCAAACGTAATAGATCCTTGACTGCCACCAACTTGTTCGCCGTTTTCGTTGGTGCTCTCACCGGTTCCCTTGGATCTTCGATCTGTCGTGGATTCAGGATCTGCATGACAGGGTCTTGATGCAAGAAGTCGCGTAAAGCTTGGTGGCGATACACAAACTCGAGATCCTTGTCGGACCAGCTTGACCTGGATCCAGCTTGGTCTTCTTCGACTCTGGAGCTTGCATCTTCTTCCGCGTAGTCTTACTCATCTTCGTCTTCTTTCTCGTTTCTTCGACTAGCGGGCTTGGGTTTAGGTACGAAGTTGGCTTAACCGGTGAATCTGCAAATGCATACCGTTTCGCCTTCACATTCCCTTGTTTTGTTAGCGGATCTTGACGCAAGTCAAGATCCGCAGGGGTCCCCGAGGGGACCTGGGGAGGATAGAGAGGTTTCTCTTCTAGATCCGGATCCGGATCCACCTCTCTTCCGTCGACAGAGTTCCTCCCAAAACTCCATCGATCCGCGGATCTTGTTTCATTCAGCAGCGTCTTCGTCGATCCGACCTCCGACGACGCCTCTTCCCCTGGCTCAATCTTCACTTGAGCATCTTCTTGGGACTCACGGTGAAATCCCGAGTCACCAAAAGATCCGGGCACGCGCACCATTGTGGTGTAGCGGGATCAGCAAAATCTGCGAGATTGCCGGATCCAGCTTACCAACTGCACCCAGACACCGACTAACGGAGAGGGTCCCCCGATGATCCGTGTTCGGCTGAACTTTCCTCACCTTGTGTACCCGTCGGTAGGGCGGGATCTTGCTCTCTCGGTAACTTCCGAAGAGTTCAAGTGGTGAAGCTTGAGCGTCTTGGCGAGACGCGGGGATGGGGTGGAGCAGCAGTGGAAAATCTTCACTCTGCGTCCGTGGATGGTTCCGTATCCTAAGCGAATATTCGAGCTTATGGATCCGGGGCCTAGATCGTGGATCTGGCCGTAGGGTTGCCTTGCGGGTGTTTTCCCTTGCCTTTGCGTTTCCTTTACGTCGTACTTGCCGCCTCCTGTGACGGGATCTTGAGAGTTGAGATCTTCTTAGGTATACCCGGCCAAGTAGTAAATCCGGTTAACCTGTCGGATCTGCACAAGTAAAGGAAAAGCCCACTAGGTTGTAGGATCTGGCCAATGTATTATCCAGTTATCACTACCAACACTAGATTCGCAATTCCCAACCTTCTCCTAGCTCGTACGGCCAAATGTAGTTCCGGTTCTTGAGGGCAGGAAGGCACTTGCGTGTTACTGTGCAAATTGAGGTCTGTATTGATATTTAAGCCTATACCTGCCTGGATTTCTACCTTCTATGTCTTTCATCTGCTAAATCCCTTACCAGGCTCGGCTGCATGTCCCTTCTTCCCTTGACCCATCATCCCAGCTGTATTATCTTCAGATCCACCGGATCCATGACGTAATCATCATGGTCACCCTATTATGGGTACACTCATCCGGATCCAGGTCGCTTGGATCCACTTCACTGTAAGTTTGCACTCGTCGTCGATCTGAGCTCTCCCATCATCCAACATCATCTCGCGACCGTCTGTGATCTCCATTGTCCCACGAAAGTTCGAGATCCACTGTATCCATCATCCCTATACCCTGGATCCAGGCCCCTCCAGGCGGGATCCTCCCTCCTTTGATCCAAACTCGGAAGTATGGGATCCGGGGTACCTCGCGGTGGATCTTGACTCTTCATTAGCCGTGGCTACTAGATCCACCTTCAGAGGGCACCGACCATCCTTCCTTCATAGGATCCACACTCGATCCACTCTTGTATAGTATATCCCATATCCATTTAAGTGAATCCAGGTAAGGGTGGATCCGAGGTAAGTCTTGGTGGATCTTGCCTTCTCGTACATCGCTCATATCAGATCCATCGTCATTCCATACGGGGTGCTGCTCGCCATGGCTAATCCACCACAGGCAACTTGCATCCGTGCCAGCCAACCCAAATCCTCTCTAATCACTTGAAATTGTCACTGATTCGGGATAGTGACCCCGCGTCAGGCCCATTCTCTTATTTTTGAAAAAGCACTTCACCACATCGCCCTATTTTCCCGGCCTGGGCGGCAGCATTACCGCCAGTCCCAAGGCCAAGTGCAATCTCAAGCACGAGGACACGTTGACGGAGGCGGTCAACCTCAGGGTCCCGTGTCGGACCCGCAGTCGGAGCACTCGGACGAGAGTGGCTCTCGGGAGGCGCCGAGTACTCGTACTCGTACGAGGGCAGCTCCGCCCCTGCTTGACCGGAATGGAGAAGTCCACTTCCACGTGGAGCGGATCCTCCAGGAGCAACGGCGTCGCGGTAAGCGACAGCTCCTCGTGAAGTGGAGGGGTTATGCCCACTCCGAGAACTCGTGGGAGCCGATTGAACGGCTCCTGATTGACTGCCCGAAGGCTGTCGCAATCTGGGAACAGAAGCGGCGGCAGCTTCATAAGTAGTCCGGGGCTTCTTGCCCGAACGAGGTACGGACGATGAATACATACCGTACCCGCGCTCGTCGTGAGCGCTAGAAGCCGCGCGCTTCAGGATGTCCCTTGGCAGCATACGCTTGCTGATCAAGTGGGCAAACCTCACACGAAGATCACGCTGGTCCATGATGTGGGACAGCTGCTGATCTTCATGGAGTTCCCATAACTCCGTGGGTGAGTACTTAAGAGTCTCCACCCACGCCCAGAACATGTCCTCACAAGAACTTCACGTGGGACAGTTCTCGGGCATAACCCAGGGGTATCCCCAAACAGGATAGAGACCACTTCGGGTCTTGGGCTTCTTACGACAAGTCGTGAAGTCCTTAAGGGGAATGCGGTGTGGCGCGAGAAGCACACACCGAGCAGCCTCTAAGTTGTCGACGAACAACTGTTCTTTCTGAACAAGGGTTCGTTCATAGATGCCCCTAGAAGTGTGGCCGCCCACAAGGCCACGAGGAGCGACGAGGACCTCTAAGAAGAGGTCAGCCCCAGAGCTCTCCTCAGGAGGCCAATACCCTCTTGAGTTGATGGCACCTCCCTGGCTGACGGGTGCCGCCACCGAACCCCCACGCACACGCTGGGCAGCTTGGAATTCCTCCTGCCGCTGGTCGAGGTCATTCGAGACTTCCCGGGGCTCAACGATAGCACCCTCCTCTTCCTCTTCTTCCTCCTTCTCCTCCTCTTCATCCGAGGAGCCGAAGAGACTCTGATAGGAGCGTCGAGTCTCCTTCTCCTCGCGGAGTGGAGACTTAGAGGCGGTACGCTTCTTTTAGGGCTTGGCGCCTTCGGCTTTAGAGGCCTTAGCGCGCGCAGGACCCTCGGCAAGCGAGAGACGTTTGCGAGGATTCTCTTCCTCATCGCCACCGGCTTTGGGAGCGCCCTTAGCCTTTACGGCCGGACGCTCAGAGTGCACAGAGGTCCTGGGACTGTGATCACCGTGATCACTAGCGGGCGATTGCACGCTGTCATCTTTGTGCTCACTGGGCACTGGGCTGTGCCCTCCCACAGAGCCCGCAGGAGCATCGTGCGTGCTCTCGGACTCGGCTTCGTCCTCACTGCCAGAATTGAACTCACGTTCCACGAACCGAGGGTTCGGACGATTGTCTGAAGACGAGGGCGACGGACGGCGGCGCCTGCTTGCGCGCTTGTCCACAGCCGCGTCACCCGAGGATCCGATCGCCTCGGAGGCCACCTGAGTAGCCTCCTTGAGAGCAGAGCCTTTGCCGTGAGCTTAGTGCTCTTGGCTTGCGCCTTACCGGCAGCAGCCTTGGAGCGTGTCTTAGCACCGCTCTTTGCAGTGCCACGAGGCATGATAACGGTCGAAGTGGAGACCTAGACGAAGAGCGCACAGGTTGCTGCTCGAGGCTCTAACTGTGAAGTGAGCCTCCACCGCGCTCGCGCGGCCAAGTCGGTGGTTTTCGACTTTGAGAATGAGAGTTTGTGACGAACACCTCTTCATTCTGATTGGTCGGTAAGCCGAACCTAAGTGGGGGAGGATGTAACGGGGTACGTAGCCCTAAGTGTACCCTGGCTACATGAAGTGTAACACTTCACACCTCAGGAGTATGACACGTCGCACTCCGGGATATTTGGTACAAGGTACCAAGGTCGTTCAAAGCCAACCATTGGTTAAATGACATTGCATTTCTATAGGTAACTTATAGTTTGTATTAAATCCAAACTTAACCTACCTATAAATATACTCAGTTTACAATCTACCTTATTTAGGTCACTTCGCTCTCTTAAATTAAAGAGGGGACCTGTGAACTGCCATTCACTGAGAGTTTGTATACTCTCGGAAGATAACTTCCTCTAGCGCAAGGTGCTGTGTGACCCCGTCACACACGGGCTCTAGTGCAGGCCATGGGGGATGGTCAAGCGACTTCGGCGGACACGGACAGCAGGACATTCCCTTCGGGGAAGAGGAAGCGGTCCACGGATGCCAAGGTTCGAGCGCGCAAAGGCGCGCCGGCGTGCAGCGCTGGCGGCATTCAGCTCAGCGGACTCGGCGGCGGGGCATCGGTGGGAGAAAGCGCCAGGGACCCCAGCAGCGACAAGGCGCGCGGCTGGAGCGGCGTGGCTGCGGGAGAACGCGTGGCTGACGATGGTGCAGCACGCGCCGACGCTGCACGCGTATCTGATGTCACTAAAGAGGGGTAATATAGTGATATGGCTGAAGCCATACAGAATGTTTCTCATTTGAGTGAATTTAGTGACAGTGCTGCACCCACTTCCCAATCCGGCAGCAGCACTTGATGTGCTAGCGGCAACTGCTACCGAGCAGGACTACCAGGACTGGCTTTGCCGCTTGTGCACGGTGGGCAACAGGACTGCCGCTCGCGTGTGCAGGAACTGTAGAGTTTAGCAGTGTGATTTCGCACCCGAATCGCCAGACCGTGAGATTGAAGAGCAAGCTACAGCTACAGACCAAACGGCTACTGCGACAGATCAAGCGGATACTGAACCTTACCAAGCCGCTACTGCGACAGACCAAGGCACTGCTACGACCGACACCTCCGAGCTGTACTTCCGTGTCTACGGTGAGTACTATGGTCCATCCCGAGTCACAGTTGTTGACAAGTTTGCCACGACAAAACAGACTTGGCAGATTGCCAGACTTGTCAACAGGCGCGAAAGCAAGTTGGGCTTCGAGTATCGCGTCTTGTGGGTGGTGTATCACCGCCATCACCGCCGGTATTACCAGCGCACGTGAGAGACAAGACAACCGCTGCTGGAGGACGGCTTCGAGGAGGAGATCGCTCTCGTCGACAGGTGGAAAGACTCAGACGTCAGCGAGTTCGACAAGTTCTGCAAGCAAGACGAATTTGGTAAGCACACGATCGGCGCAGACACGTCTGGATTGTGCATGTTCAAGGCGTTTGTACAGGGGCAAAGTTGGCTGGACGACCGGACATTGCTACCCAGATGGGCATTGACGACTTCGTTGAGAAGTTGCGCAAGGAGTATGGACTTGACCTGCCTCAAGGTACATCGTGGGCGATCTTTCTCGAGTTTATGCGTGGTCTCCGTGATGCTCGTCGTGACTTCATCTTCAAGGCCCTTGTCAAGAACAATTTCGTAGCTGGTGGTCGACGTGGATATCGTGTGTTTGAGAAATTGGAGCTTCGCGATGGATTCTACCTCTGTGTGGCCTACAATGACTCCTTCACTGGTCATGCATTCGTGCTACATGTACAATTGCGAAACGACTCTTGTTTGATGAAGAGGGCGTCATGATTCCGGATCAAGCTACCTGGATCAACCTCGTGTCCTTCGTTCGTCCGTTCATCGTCTTCACTAAGAAGTATGTGGTAGGAGTCGGTAGGGATTTCCGCGGGTTTACCTTATTGGTAATGAACTTTCCCAGCAATTTGTTGTATTTGTGCATGGATTATTACATATTCATGTGCCTGTTAAAATTCGGTGCGTTGACCAGGGAAACCTCGATGAGAAGAAACCTTTGTTGCGAACAAACTCAAAAACCCAGTGGGAAAAGAAGAAGATCGCAGTATAGAGGGCACGCTTCATGCGGCTGTGTGATATTCATACACTAATAAACTTTATATGCTCAAAGAAGTTTTATCCTGAGTTTGGTTCGTAATTCTCTGAACTGATGCTTGTCTAAGGCTTTAGTGAAGATGTCAGCAACCATTTCTTTTGTGTTGCAATAGTCGACGGTGAATTCGTGTCGTTCTACCTTTTCTTGTACAAAACAATATCGGGTGTGTACGTGTTTCGATCTCCCATACAGTTCTGGATTGTAACAGATCTTGATGCAGTTCTGATTGGCCTTAATGAAAAGTGTCTGCTTTGGTTGTGGCAAACCCTGTCTCTTTGAGGAGCAGTTTAAGGAATATCATCTCTTGCATGCAGCTCTTGCATGCAGTGACAAAGGGCGATGTGTTCTGCCTCTTTTGTTGAAAGTACCACCGTGTGGTGTTTGCGTGAGAGCCATGAGATTGGACTGTTTGCTAACATAGTGACATATCCACCGACAGATCGTCTCGTTTCGGGACAGTTAGCGTAGTCAGAGTCACAGTACGCTATCAAGCTATTTGCTAGGTTCTGTGGTGTGATATCAGTTGATCCACCACGAAGAAGTCCGTTGTTCTTTGTACCTGAGAGATACTTGAGATCTCCAACGACAGCGCTCCAGTGCTCCATTCCCCTTGGAATTGGCTAACCTTACGTAGATAGAATGCCATGTCAGGCCTGGTGCCTACTATAAGGTACATAACACTACCAACTGCTTCACGATACGGAATGTCTTTCATCGCATCTTTTTCTGCATCATTGCTTGGTTGACTGTTTGAGGAAAGTTTAACGTTCCTCTCTGCTGGGGTTGCAATCGAGTACGGAATGTATTCGCTGAAGCGGTCAAGGACCTTCGTAGCGTACTTGTGTTGGTGGATAAAGATCGTTTGGTTCTTACGGTCACGTCGAATAGACCAGCCGAGTAAGTACGTCACCTTCCCTAAATCTGTCATGGAGAACCTGTTCTTTAAAGCTGATTTCAGCTCGCCAACGAGGTCTGGTGTTGGTGCAATAATGAGAAGGTCATCAACATACACCGCGATGTAGCAAGTAACATTGTCGCGCGTGCGACAGAAAACACAGCGGTTTTTGATGAGCTTGTGACACCCAAGACTCTCAAAGAAGGCAGAAAGTGTCTGATACCAAACACGTGGGGCTTGTTTCAACCCGTACAGGCTTTAAGAAGTTTGCACACTAGGTGATCCTTACCCGGGGTTTTGAAACCTTCTGGTTGAGCCATGTAGATTTCCTCCTCCAAGAAGCCATTCAGAGATGCTGTTTTGACATCCATCTGATGGATTTCTAGATCGAGTAAGGCTGCAACCGTAGGGAGGAGTCGGAGGACTTCCATTTGAATCACTGTAGAGAAGATCTCATTGTAGTCAATGCCATATTCCTGGAGAAAGCCTTTAATCACCAGACGCGCTTTGAAGCGGTCGATATCCTGTGCCGGTATACTTTACTACAAAGACCCATCGGCTTGAAGAGATTTTCCGTCCCTGAGGTGGTGGTACCAGCACCCTTGTTTTATTGTCCATGAGGGACTTGTATTCCGAATTTGCTGCTTTGGACCACTGATGAGCATGAGAAGACTGTATGGTCTCTCGATACGTAGTGGGCTCTGACACATACCGAATAGCGAGAAAAGTGTACAGTAACTGTTTACGCTCTTCCTTTCCTGTAAATCTTCTTCAGAATTGAACGTTACATCCGTGTCATGTATAAGACGGGGTCGCTTAGGTGCAGGAGGAGATGGAGGATCAAATCGCGTCTCCGTTCTAAATGAGTTGTGTATCACTTTATCACCATCGAGCGCCTCCCTGAATGATGGAGGTCTGCGCTGATTGATGGTCTCTGCAGGTGTAGGCGGTACGGATGTGACCATTGCAGGTGCATTCGTTGCAGTTTCAGGTACTGATGGAGGTGCAGGTTGTTGCATCTGCGTATCCTGTGTTGGTTCCAAAGTGGACGTCAAGTTGGCGAGAGAGGGGATTTTATCCTCTTTAAAGACTACATCCCTGCTGTAAACAATAGCATGGGTGTTGTGTTCCATCGGACGGTATCCTTTCTTGTGATTCGGGACGCCAAGGTACATACACAGTCTAGCTCTGGCGTTGCGTTTGTCTCGATTTTTGATCAGGAATGTGAGCGTATGCACTGTATCCAAACACTTTCACGTACTGCATGGATGGTAGTCGGTTATACCACATTTCAAATGGAGTGCGTTGGGCTGTCTTGGCGCTAGGTGTCATGTTGATCAGCATGGTCACGGGACAGGCACATTCCGCCCAGAGTTGCTTTATGAGTTTTCTGTCCAACAGTAGTGCTCGTACCCGTTCCATGATAGTTCGCATGCGTCGTTCAGCAACATCATTTTGCTGAGGTGTGTACGCGTTCGTAAACTGGGCGTGGGTACCATACTTCTGAAAGACTATGCGGCCAAGTTTTTCGTATTCTTACGCATTATCCGCTTGAAACCGTTGAATATCGTGGTCTTCAATGACGTGAGTATGCTGAAGTACATTGACGTCGCGTCGGTAGATGTTCTGGGCTTTCCTCCTGAAGGTCTCATAGCATTCGTATCGGTTCTTTATAGGATAGGTGAACATGAATCGGGAGAAGTCATCGATAAAGATCGCAAAGTATTGGAACCAGTAAGGCTAGTCACAGGAAATGGATCACAGATAGCTGAATGCACTTTTCCCAAGGAAGATGTGGCACGTTCAACAACTCTATTAGAATAGAATGGTGCGCGGTGTGACTTCGCTAACGTGCATGCAGTACAGAAGAACCGAGCTGACCGGTCTACAGCTGCAGAGTCATCGAGTCCACCAATGGCTTGGCTCCTTGATAGTTCGCGCAGAATGCGAGCGTTAGGGTGGCCAAAACGTTTGTGCAAAAGCAGAAAAGATCGCGGTTTACCCGAAGCCACAAGTGTCTTTGCGGTCACCACTGGTTGAGCCTGAAACTGATACATATCAGTGTTGGTCGCCATTGCCGCCTTGATCTTGAAGCGCTGGACTGTCTGTACAGCACACTGTTTGCGATCAAAGCTGAAGCGGTAGTCTCGCTTCACGGAGGCCGGGACTAACAGCAGGTTGAACTGCAGTAGTGGCGCGTACAGAACTCATGAAGGGTGAGCGTCTTCAAGTTGCCTTTGGAGTCAGTGACTTCCAGTTCAACACGTCCAAAGCATTCTATTGGGATCTGGTTGTTGCCTCCCACAGTGATCGATCCACCACTTGCGGAGGTGTCACTGAACCACTTGTATTCGTGCGTCACGTGGCGCGTACCATTGGAGTCGATGGTCCAGGTAGGGTCCAGTTGAGCATTGGCTTTGGCTGCGAGGCTCACTCGTGCGTTGATCGACGTTGCAACTGCGATCAAACCAACATCGCGACGGCCTTGATGAAACACCTTGCGACAGTTCTCGCAGTCATTGTCGCCGTCGTCGTCATTGTCGGATTTAAACGGACGATTGTTGCCTTGTTCACGACCGCGGTACTTGCCACGATTCGCATGATTGTGCTTCTCGCCACGGCCACCACGGTTTTTGTCTCTGTGGTTGTTACCACCTCTGCTGTTGGGGCGTCCTTGTTTCAGTTCTTGGAGCCGCGGTAGGGATGCGCTCGAGTCACGGTGTTCTTGAATGCAAAGTTGGCAAGGAAGACAGTGCCAGCCTTCACTCGACCACCTCGCAGATCTTTCTGCAGGCCACGACTTTGACGAATGTTGTGACGCGGACGGTCACAGTAGGGGCATATATCTTCACCACGAGTGTCGTTACGCTGGGCAGAAGGTCCGGTAGCCACTAGAGCACGCTCATTCTTGGTGTCGCTTGTCTCGGGTGTTCCCTTCGAGAGCGTGTATCGTTCCTGAGCTTAGATGTCGCGGACCTTGCCTTCGACACTCTGCTTGAGGGTTTTATACAAGATGTGCTTCCGTTGGCCCTTCCAGATGCGGAAATCGTTCTTCTAGGACTTGGGCATCGAGTGGAACAGATAGATTGACTTCTGGCTCTCGGCCATCACCGATTTGGTGGCTTCAGACGCGGCTTTCATTGCGTTCTCCAGCTTCAAAACTAACTCAGTTTAATCTGAGCCTCCCTCGTACTTGATCTCCATCAAGCAGTGCTGGGTGAAGTAGGGGTCGCCATGGAGCGCTGCGCCTTCGTACTTTTTGCAGATGTACGTGTAGATGGCGTACGAAGTCGTGAGATGCTGGATCAGCCGAACGTGCGTGCTATCCATGGTCTTCATCAGGAACGCTTTGATCTTGGCTTCCTGGCGACGGCGCTCGCGCTGGCTCAGGGGCGCTCCTTTCGCATCTTGCGGAGGTTGATTGGGCGTACGACCGGCAGCGTCTTGGCCTTGGCGGAAGAGTCAGAGCTCTTGTCGGAGTTTTCATTGTCGGATCCGGACGGCGGCTTGAGGTCGTCGTCGGACTCGTCGTAGTCCACAGCGTCGAAGACGATTTGGGCGACGTCTGCCGGCTTGGACTTTGGCGAATCGTCCACGTCGGACATGTCGCTCTCGCTCCCTTCGCTTCCTCGTCGGAGATGCCATCGAATTCGGGCTTGGTCACGAAGCCGAGGAGGTGCTTGCCATCGAGAGATGCGCACACGCGGGTCTACACACGTCGAAGTTGTCGGTGCCGACAAGTCGGGGGAAGTCGTCGCTTGAGGCTTGGCTTGAGCTCATAACCTATGGCAGGTATCGTAGAGAGCGTAGGAGTACTTGATGAAAAGACGAGAAAAGAAGAAGTGATATTAAAGTAGCGAGCAGCGGCGGTGTCATGCCGCTGCAAGAATGGCTGGTGGTGCCATAATTGGACTACCTCCTGGTATACCTATAATGAGCTACCGAGGTTTTTGTATAGGGAGGTTTGTTGTGCTCTGTTACACGAGTTGCCCAAGTGCCCTTTACTTGAGATGTTAAATTAAATGTAAACTTATTGGTTTATTAATTCCTTAATTGACCCCTATTCCTCAACCTATTGCTACCCTCAGGAAGTTCCTGCCCCTCTCCTCATCGCACTTAGTGTGTGCCTCGGTCAGAACTACATTTAAGCTTTGTAAAGCCCTTTCACTTAATATTAATATGTCGCACCTGGTACCATCCCCCTGCAGTGCCGGGCTCGACGAACGGCTCTGTTGGAAAACGCTCAGTTTTTAAAGCCGACCACAGTTGCGCGAAGCTGCTCGGACGACGACGCAAATTCCATGCTCGCTTAGGTTTGAACTATCCGGGTAGGAATAATGTTGTTCGACTATAATAGAGACGTATGTTGATTTCCTAGCACCAACCAAACAAGTGGTGAAAACGCAGCTTTCGTGTCAAACTGAGCGATGATCACCATTGGAAACCATGCTGGAATAGAGCAACATCAAGGACTACTACACGTAGTTGCGTCAGAAAAGCTTGCATATTCCTTTGCAACACTGTAAAAACTGACAATAACTTTCAGTAATTGTCATATAAGTATCCTGATAGATGTAAACGCTGAAAAGTGAATGAAATGGGACGAGGAGTGTAGTCGCGGACAATCGAACTCAAAAGCGAAAATTTGTTATGACAGCACGGCGCAAGCGTTCAGCGTTGAGCAGAGCCTCAAAACGGGTCAAGTCCAAGAGCGTCGTAGAAGAAGGCAAGACGATTGAATACCAGGGCGACGTCGTCATGGAGACGTACGGTGATAGGCTGAAGCAGCCAAACTACCAAGACAAGAGCAATTTGAAGACTACAGTGCTGACACCAATGCGCAGGTGCTTCCTGAATTTTTATAGCGCCGAGGAACTGGCCGATTGGGTGTTCAATAGCGCAAAGTTCCGCCCCATGAAGCTGAAGCTGAGTTGCTGCGAACGTAGCGAAGAAGTGCGTGATGCCTTACTTCGCAAGTTCCACCGTTGGCCCGGAATGAAGATTTCTGAGGCAACCGAACAATGGCAGAAACTGAGCCAAGAAGCAGAGCGACAATGTCAGGAGCACGTGCAGTTATATCTCCGGGATCTGCAAGGGAAGTTACTGGCAGGTGCTACAGCTCTGTTCTGGCTTAACTTGCTCCAACCACTAACTCATCCAGCGTCCATGCCGAGAGCGGAAGTCCGAGACGTTTTACTAGCGTTTGTAGACGAACTCAAGAGCGTCGACAGCTTCTACGAACAGTTGATGGAGAAAAATGCGCGTCTGTGGGCGGTATTGACGCTACCGTTGAAGCTCGAGCCGCTGTTTCAAGGTGTGGGTACGTTGGCGCAACGTGGCCACCAAGTCGCGGCTAATGAGGCGATGGAACTACTGACACTGTTTGCTGGGGAATACACTGCGGTAGCCGGGCGAAAGAAGCGCAAGCTTTCCGTCGGACTTTCCGTCGTGGCCAGTGTCGGTACCTTTACGCCGTTGGATCTCTCGTGTCTGAGTCAACTTCCTGAGGAGTTTCGCGAGCAGCTTTCGACGCCGCTTGCCATGATGGTCAGCGATTGGATTAGAGCTGTCGGTGAAGTGCTCGATCTGTTGAAGAAATCCCTCGTTAGCAAGTGGGTGGCGTGTGAGCGAGCCCCTTTCGAAGAAGAGCTCATGATGACGACGCAAAGAGAGCTCCAAAGCGCTTTTGAGCGGCTCAGCCACGCGTTGGCGGCCGACCAACTGTATGCGATGAGAAAGGCCACAGGAAAGAGATCGAGCGTCAGTTTGAACGTCAACGTTGTACGTGAGCGAGGGCTCCTGTTCGTCAGAATAAATCGAGGAATCAAGCGTTAAAAATTGCAGTTCTGCGCTCAACAGTAATTCAACATGCGGTTAATCAATCTTGTTAGCTTTCTGTGTGGTCATCAACTGTCATATCTTCCCAATGCAGTGGCGGGTCCCAGCTTTCAAGAAGGCACGCCAGTGCTCCCCCGCTTGATGCCATTCCTTAAAACTCTCGGGAGACAGCAAGTGGAGACCAAGGCGAGAAGACGCGGGGTGAAATTATGCGCATCAAGCTCGGTGCCAACAAGAAGCTCATCAGCTCGGACTGTTTTCGTCTGTTGGGTTTGGTTCCGGAGATGCAGAACGATGCTGAAGTCATGAAGCCTGTCCTGGAAGAATTGGAGGTGATGCGGTTGAGTTGGTCCCTTGGAATGCTGTCGTCGGTGAATGCGAAAGACTTTGAAATGGAGATGCTGGATGCCCAAGAATTCGACGACGACTTCGTGCTCTTCCTGCGTAAGGAGATCTTTGGGACGGACGAGACGCACGAGGCAGGCGGTATCAAGGTGGTATCTCTATTTGGGAAGCAAAAGGCGGTGAAGCAAGAGCTCGAGCGACGTGGATGCTGGTCGGTCGACATGGACAGCAACTTGAGGACAGAGGATCAGGGAATCTACTGCGTCGCTCAGCAGGACGACTGCACTGTGTTGGTGCTGTTTGGATGGATCCAAGACGAAATGTTCTGCAAGTCCCGGCTGCGTGATACAGCGACGTACGTGCTGCGTTTCCTGACGTGCTTGAGCCCCAACATGGTGTGCTGCTTGTCGCCTGACGACGTCAAGCTCCTTGATCGAGCCGTCGTTTCCATGAACTCCAACAACTTGGACGCCTGGAGATCCTTTTCGGTCGCGTTTCATGTCGAGCGGCAGGAGGAGCAGAAGGATGGCGTGCATTGTGAAAAACTGGGGGAATTGCTGCTACCAATGAACTCTTCGCCCCAGAAGGCTCAGCTGCTAAAGGGAAGCTATCCAGCGTATTCCGTGGTGGAGCCAGCTCCAGCGACAAAATGCAAAGAGATGAGTAGCCAAAGATTTGACAACGTCACGGAATTCGCCAGTTGGCTGACACATGAGTCGAAGCAACGCAATCTGCGCCTCGAAATTGATAATCGGGGCCCCAACCACTTCCGCAATGTGTTGCTGCATGTCACTGGCCGATGGCCTGAGAGGGAGCTGAAGGAGGTTAAGGACTTGCTTGATCGTAGTCTACAAGCTTCGGTCGAACAATCCATGGAGCGAGTTCAAGCGTACATTGAGGATCATCGTGCAACATTACTTAGCTACATGGAGACTTTGTTTGACTTGGACGTGCTATACAAGGGAGCAAAAGACGAAGCTGCTTTCGTGACTCTGAACAAATACGTGCAGGACGTTCAGTCAGACCGCGGTATCTGGAGCAAACTTGGCGCCTCGACACAAGTGACGTTAAACCTACCACTGCGTCTCAAGAACCAGATGAAAGCGATTACTTCGACGTTCCGCGATCACCTCGCTAATGGTCCTGATAAAGATGTAGCTGAGTCCCTCGCAACATTCATGCGAGAGTTCACAGTCTTCGATACGAAGATTGAGACTGACAGTGATGGGCTCTTTGGACGAGCATGGAAGAGGGTGTGGCCTAGAGAGCAAGAGTCTGAGTCTCTGTCGGAAAAGTTCCGTGAATGCATGGTGGCGCCGTTGAACGAGGCTCGACAAGCTTGGTTTCAGTCAATTGAGACGGTCTTAGCTATCGCCGACGGCGTTCTACTAAAGAGATGGAGTGAGGAGACGCAGCAGTCCCTGGGTCAATCGTGCCAAACCGATGAAAAAACAATCATCTCGGAAGCTTTCACTAATCTGCTTCATGCTTGGCGTGGGCAACACGAAGGAGGTCTTATGACTACAGTCCGTCCACGAGAGCGGCAGATTACGATTTTCTGCGACGTCGAGAAGGAGCAATGGAAGCCTGCTACTGACCAGTTGAAGATTTACAAGTTGGTTCAGAAAGACAACGGAGCGTTTAGTACCATTGAACTGGGCACGCATCGTCTAGAGCCAGGGGCGCAAATTCTCAAAGCGTTCACTCTCAAAAACCACTGTGTCGTATTGGTGACTACGTCTCCGAAAGGAACGTTGGTAGAACGCGTAGATTTCCCTCTTCAGCGTTCTTGGTGGGGAGATACAATCGGGAAAGTTTCGTTTACACGCTGCTTCGGTCGACTGGCATCGCTGTGTGACTTGAATGTTCACGAGCGCCTCGTGGCGTTCGTGGAGGAAGGTGGAAGAGTGGTGCTCTACCGATTCAACGAAACATTCTCGTCGCTGGAAATTTACAAGAGAGTTGAGTTGTCGCTACGAACGTCGTTGACGCTTCCCGTTGCCGATATCCTCCTGGTTGATGGTTCGCTGTATGCAACTGACACAAATGGATCGATCCAGTCGGTGAATCTGAAAAACCAGCAAACATCTCGAGCAGTACAAATCATGCCGTCAGGACCTTGTGAACCGAGCCGTTCGCTGTTCGCTACGGCGGATAACATGGTACTGGGTTTTGTGGGGAAGTCTGCAGGCGAAGACTTGACCGAAGACGATGGACGTGCCGAGTTATTTGCCGTGGCCAGTGAGGATTTGCGCAAAATCCCTGTCGATTATACGGGAGAAAAGGTCCTCCGTTCAAAGGGTTTGTCACTTCAAAGTTTTGGTGACTTGCTGTTCGCAGTGAACGACAAGAAGAAGAAAGTTTGTGTGTGCCGTATGGCAGTGACTGTGAGAAGCGAGTCGTTCCGAATTCAGCACTCGAAAGAACACTCGGTCAACGGTAGCAAGACGGAGGTTGATGGAGTGGATGATAACGAGGTGGATCACTGGCTTCGAGCATTCTACCACACGTACGAAAAGTTTCCAGTACGTGGCTTGATTCGAGGCGTCGATGACACCGGAGCAACGTTAAAGCTGTATTTAACGTGCAATGCTGCAATGACGGAGTCGACTAGAGAGAACTGCCGATACTTCTTCCAGGTCTTGATGCGCGACTTGCGAAAACTAAACAAACCTCTGGCTGGAATGGACTTCGCTCGAGATTTGGAGTTCGTCTCGGAGTCGAATCCTGGATTGGGCGTGGCAACACAACCTATTCGAACGTTTCTCCAGGAGCTGATCACGTTCGTTCCGATTCAAATTTGTCGAGCTGAGGCAAACTCGCTAACGGTCATGACGAATGGCAAGGCGACGCCAATGGACACCCAAGCGCAGAATCTTCAAGCTGTTGACATTGCACGCTCGATCCGGTTCGGGCTGCTGTCGCCCTTGCTCGAGTCATGGCAAGGGCGTTGTATAGTGATCACTTCGATGGGGAAACAATCGACAGGCAAGAGTTATCTGCTAAACCACTTGACGGGATCGTCCTTTGCAATCGCCGGCGCTCGATGCACTGACGGAGCGTGGATGTCGATCCGGATCCTGCCAAAGAATATTCTTCTCGTGGTGCTTGACTTTGAGGGTCTCGGGTCTTTCGAGCGAACGGAACAAGAGGACGTTTTCCTGTCGGTACTCAACGCTTCCATCTCGATGTTCACCATTTTCCGGATGGAGATGCGATTCGATAAGGAGATCGACGACTTGTTTGCTCGTTTCCAGAAGGGGGTGGCGCTGATCAAGGGTGACCCGACTCTCTTTCGAGGCAAACTGTACATGTCGGTGAAGGACGTGAACCCGAACGATCAAAAGGGGGTGCTGGACGAGTTTGTCGCCAAGTTTCAGAAATTGGTTGGTGCGAACAAGGACAATAACTTCCTGCTAGATCTGTACTCTGGTCAACTGGATATCAACTGCTCTCCACCTCTGGGCACGATTAACTATTACCAGTCACTGATGCACGCTCAGGATTTTATCGAGAGCTCCTTGTGTGGCATTGATACCGAGGGTTTCCGAAGCGGCAAGACGTTTTTAAACTGCATCCGCTTGGTGCTAGCAAAGATCGCGATTTTGGATTGGACGTCACTGGATGAAGGTGCAAAGCAGTTTCATCTGTCTGAGATCAGCTCGAAGCTACCAGGACTTCTTAGAACTGGCTGCATCATTCCTCAGGAGTACGTATCAAGGAAAGAAGACATTGCTCCGTACTTGAAAGAAAACATCGTGGTTGCTGGCACCGGCAAAGTGATCGATATGGATTTGGCGTCGATGATTGCCGAGTATCCTGCTTTGGGTGAAAAGTGGAGAAGACTTAACGAGTTTGTCGATCTTGATTCGCTCCTAGACTGGGAGATCGATCTGAAATTCGACTGCGGTTCCTCAAGTGACGATACCATTGCCCACGTTTATGGTGCGATTAAGCAGCTACTTCGCCTGTTCCTGCGGGCAAATGCCAGGATCCAGGGTGGAAAAGTATCGCAAGAAATTGTTGCCGACTTCGACGCATTCTTGGCATTCTTTGCGCGCCGTCGCAAGGCCCGAATCTCGCTTTGGGTGAAGCAAATGCTAGGAGGTCGGGTGCCTGACGAATGGAAAGCTATGGAGCAGCAATTCCTGGGGAGGTTCCAAATGCTCCTTACACGTTGTCAAAGTAAATGTGACGATTGCAGACTTGGGTGCATGAAAGCTGCTGCGCACCCAGGAACGGATCACCATGATTGTGGAGGTAACCACATCTGTGCCGGTCGCTGCGAGTACTGCAAGAATAGTGAAGGTGTCGGCAAAACCCCTTCATGCGGCAACGAATCTGGCCACGAGGGCAAATGTGAATGTCGTGATGGGGATCACACGTGCGGTCAAGAATGTTGCATGGCAAACTCGCCCAACTGCGGCAAGAAATGCTCGTTGAAAAGGAGCCACACTGATCTACACAAGTGCGACGTTCCAGTTCACACTTGTGGGGACGAATGCTCGGCTCAAAACTGCTCTGGTCGCTGTGTTTTGAACGTGGAAGACCCTCATACAGCCCACAAGTGCGTCGAAGTGCGTTGTATGCAGAAGTGCGTTATGGACGGCTGCAACGAAGTTTGTGGTACGACGGATCATTTCCACGGTGAAGTGGACGTTGCAGTGGTGTATTCAGCGGAGAATGACGAGAAAGGATCGGACACTTTTGATGCCGCCTCCGAAGCTCCAGTCGTTCACATGTGTCAAAATGGACACGAGTGTCAAGCCATGTGTGAAGAGAATGGAATCTGTCGAGTGGATGTGTTTCTCAAGCAATCGTCCAAGACGTTCTCGGGTGCTCGTGGCAGTTTCCAGTTCACTTTCCAAGAGATGAATGGCTCTCGTAAGAAATGCACAAAGTTGTTACCTCCGGGCCAAAAAATGCACCACGGGGCACACACTTGCATCTGTGAGCAGAGCGAGAAAGACGATGAAGACAGGACTATCCACTACTGCGATGTCCGCTGTCCGTGCTGCAGCTACTTTTGCAAGAAGAAATACGGACATTTTGGCTCGCACACGACGGCGCACGGCAATATGCGCAACACTTACTTCTTGTCGGACGCAGAGGAAATCGACATTGAGGAGCGCAAGTACAAGGCGGGGGAGATGGGAATTGCGGAGATGTGCAACTTGTACTGCTCCAAAATGGGTCGTGAGCACGTGCACTACTTGGATTGCGAGCAAGGCAGTAAAGCGAATTGTGTATACTCTGGAAGTTCAGCTGATCAACGTCGTCACTGCACGCGAGCGTTGGAGCCGAAGCCGGAAAAAGAGACGGACGAAGTTCTTCATGAGCAGTTCTGGAAGACGCTAGGGTGGGAAGATCCGTGCACGTCCAAGATGGAGCTGGAACTTTTTGGCAAGTGTGGATACAAGTGTGACGCTCCCGAGCACGACGAGAAGCCTTCGTTCTGCGTTCTCCCAGCGTGGCACACACCAGAGTCCAAGCCTACTGGCTTTGATGGGTTTACGTATGTCAGCGGACACAAGTTCAAGTGCTCGCACGCTGCGAGTGGAGGCAAGATGCATCACGTTTTCGTTCTGGACTGCTCCGGTTCAATGAACGGACAACCTTGGAATGATCTCATGGCTGCGTGGAAGGAATACGTGTACAATCGTATCGCGGATGGAGCTACGTTGGACTTGGTTTCTGTAGTTACGTTTGACAACTCCGCTCAAATCGTGTACGAGGCTCGGAGCATCACGACGGTGACGAATGCCAGGATCCAGTATCGCGGTGGAGGGACGAACTACGCTGCGGGCCTTCGTTCTGCTAACGAGGTTCTCTCCCGAGTGAATTTCGACATGTTCAAGCCAGCGATTGTGTTTTTCAGTGATGGACACCCTTGTGACCCGCTTCAGGGCGAAGAACTTGCCACGCACATCAGAGGGTGTTACGAAAGGAACGGGTTGCAGGCTTTTGCAGTGGGGTTTGGAAGTATTAATCTGAATATGCTGGAGCGTGTTGCAGAAAAGCTGGGTGGAACGTATCACCATGTGCTTACAGGTAATGAGCTAAAGGCGACATTCTTCAGTATCTCGGCCTCACTGAGCACTCGAGCGGGTCTGGCACTTGCGAAACCGGACCATGAGCGGAACTGTGTCATTTGTGGCCAAGACTTGGCATCAGGGAACACGGTGAAGCTGGACGAATGTGGCCACGAGCTCCACAAGGCTTGCTTGGGTGTTCTGGTGCGTAATGCCCAGCAAGATGGAGAACGAGCTCGGTGCCCGTCTTGCCGCCGCGAAATTTCTACGTGAGATTGATATCAGTCGATTGATTATTAAATATCAGTCTCGCCTCTCCTTTCCTTTTCGTGTTTGCGTTTTAGTACTTTTGGACAGCTTGTGATGGGTTGATTTTCTATATTTTAAAAGAAAGCCTGGTTTATAAACCGTTTTTGCCTGTTTTGTTTTCTAACTGCGTATCACAAATATTACAGTAGTACTTGCTCTACTACTTTTCCTACTTCTACTACTATCACTGCTATGTTGCAATGGCAAATGCACGACAAAATAATCATTTGAATAAAAAACATAAAAAATTAAATTAAATAAATTTAAGTAATTGGTTTGGTTTAATTGCCGGAAAATTGAGATCAACTAAAAAAAAGCAGCCAGGACTATTTTTCGCGTTTAAATACGTATCATGGCCTTAATCTTGGCCGCGTTTTGTGCCTCAATAAGGTCTATAAATTACCCTACCTACGGCATGACAAAATGTGGTTTTCGAATGAGGAATCCACTATTCTCCTTCTCTGAGCACAATCTACTACAGTATTATCAGTCGCTAATGCACGCCCAGAATGTTGTCAATACTCCTTGTATGGCGTAAGAAATTCGGGCTTCACGAGTGTCAAGACGTTTTTGAATTCCATCGGCTTGGTGCTCGCAAATGGATTGCGCTCGAGTATGTACGCGAAAAACCGCTTTCAAGGGTTTCAAAGCTGCAGTTAATCCTGGCAACGTTGATGGTACGAGTAGTAGTATTGTGCTTTGCACATGGAATGTCCACAAATTCTCAGCGTCTTCGAGGCCACGCCAGGCTAGAGCTGTCGACGTCGCGGTCTTGGATGTCGACTCGACGTCGCTCGAGAGGGACGTCCGAAATTTACGAGGGACGTCCTGTCGACGCTTTGCCGACACCCAGACAAATCGCTACTGCTGATTGGTTAAAATCAGTTAGGATTGCCAATCAAATCGAAACAATAATTTGCGGCAAGTTGAAGTTAGTTAGACCACAACAGGATGCTCCAAGTCGACTGCCATTTAGACTATCTCGTAGAGCTGTGGGGAAGAAGCTGCCGTCGGCCCTTTCGTGGTGGAAACAAAATCGCACGCAGTTTCCAACAATTTCTCCTCTTGCTCGTAAATGGCTGGGTTGTACAGCCACTTCAATACCTTCCGAACGTGCATTTTCCACGGCAGGCAATACGGTAACCAAGCGGCATGGTGCTCTAAAGGATGACACGATCAGGGATATTCTCGTCATGCCGAGGATACAAGCTAAATTGAAAAGGTTCAATTCGAGGTTCTTGTAGTGTTAGCTTAATGCATCCCTACGTCAAGACGAACGACCAGGTGCTGAGTGTGACGGACCAACTCGATATCGGCATTAGGCTCATCGAGGTCGACACACACTTCTTCCTCAACGATCTCGCTGCGGCAACCTTCGCTCGGACGCTGTGATTGGGTTCTTCGGAGCGTTCGGCAAGACGCAATTGGGGGCCGGAGGTGTTGGGCCGCTTCCCGTCGATCTCCGGTATTAAAGTGTCCGAGCAGCCGTTGACAAAAGATTCCATGGACGAGATCAATGCGTATCTGAGCGCGCACCCGACGGAGTTCGTAGTGGTGTATTTGGAAACTGGTGCGGACATCAAGCGATCGGACAAGTTCGACGCCATCGACACGCTGTTCATCGATACATTTGGAGACTTGCTAGCTCCAGTGATGGCGCTCGACGTCCTGGCCAAGGGCATGTGGGCAGGCGGTAGCATCAACGAGTCTAGTAGCGCTGGTCACCAGGTGTTGGACCTCGCAAGCACCAAGACGGGGGTTTGCATACAGTCTGTACGACATGTGCATGGCCAAGAAGCAGCTGACGGCTGAGTTCATCGGGACGCCAAGCGTCTGATCAATGACATCACGATTGCAGCAACACAAACTGGATCCGGTCGTGGTCAGAATAGCTTCGGTACGTTTCGCTCGCTGCAACAGGAGGCTTACGCGCAATATATACGGTGACAGTTTTCCCAAGTATCTACGACGGGTCGTGGGCCTCATCGCCTTGGACACCGCGGATGGCGGCTTAGGTGTGGTCGTGGGCAGACAAAGAGCCCGGTACTGAGTGATGGTCGCTCCTCGGCTACGCCGAGTGGTGACCATTGTGATGAAGGAAGTAGTCGTAACAACAGTAAGTTGCAGGGACTGAAAGTCCAGCAGGGGAGAAAACCGAGTGCTGCTGCTTGCTCTTGACGGCGCAAGTTGTCGAGTGTGCAGCAGCACACGGAAAAACCCCGGTAGCATATATTGGTAGGATTAGCAGTAGGATGGGGCTGGCGGCTCGCCAGCCAATGGTCCGTCGAAGTCCGGCTTCTGGACGCGAGCATCGCGTCCTGGAGGCACCTGAGCCTTAGGATTGAGCTGGACGCAGTCCTGGCTCTTCCTCCACACTTCTCACTCCCACTTGATCTAGTCGAAGCGCAGCTTCAACATGATCACCTTGTAGAGCTCACCACGATGTCCTTGGCATCTTCTAGCTGCGCTGCAGCACGACGCTTCGTCCTTGGTAGCGCTCTTCCTCCTTCTTGTCCTTCGCATGCATGAACTGGTAGTAGTAGCTTGCATTCACGCATGGCGATGATGTTTGGCTCCCACTGAACGAGCTGAGCCTTGCTGACGGTCGATGCGCAGCACCTTCATCCCCTCACGGCAATGTTCGAACTTGTCCTTCGGCAATGGCTTCGTCATCGCGTCGGCGATCATGTCGTCGGTGCCAACATGGCGAATCCGTAGCTGCTCGTCCTCCACGAGGTGGCGCACCAAGTGGAACTTGTTCATAATGGGCTTGTTCTTGCTGTGCTTGCCAGGCTTGGCAGTCAGATAGATGCACGACTTGTTATCGCCGATAATCTCCGGAGTCGCGAACTCCCAGCATAGTTCTTCACAGAGTCCACGTAGCCACTGTAGATCTCTAGTGCCTTCATTCATGGCAATATACTCTGCTTCCGTTGTGCTCTGTGCGTTAATCTCTTGCTTTCTTGATCCGTACGAAACCACGTTACCATTGACGAACGTCACGAACCCGCTAACACTCTTTCGGTCATCAGGGTCATTAGCGTAGTCAGCATCGGTGTAACACGTCAGCTTGACGTCGTTCCCAATAACAATGTCCATCACTAAGCCGTGGTCTTGAGTACCACTCAGGTAGCGTAGCACCCTCTTTCCCATAGCGTAGAGTGTGTGGTCGAAGCAGGACAGGTACTTGCTGAGATTACGCACAGCGTGCGCAATGTCCGGCCTTGAGGCTGAGACCAGATATTGTAGTGCACCAACGAGCTCTCGGTACGGGGGCGGGGAGTCATCTTTCGCATCTGTGACCACCTCAGCGCGCAGCGCTTCCGGTGATGCAACCGCGTTGCAACCCTCCATGTGAAATCGCTTTAGCACCTCCGTAATATGTTGCCGCTGGCAAAATACCGCATGTCGACGCTCGCTGTCGATTAGTATCTCCACGCCTAGTAGATACTTGACTGGTCCGAGAGATGTGAGTTCATACTCCTCACTGAGTTGCTTAGCAACCTTAGCGCAAAGGTCACTAGGGCCGAGGAGCAGTAGGTCGTCGACGTACACCGTGAGCAACATGGTGACTTCTCCTCCCACTTTCCTGGCGTAGAGTCCGTAGTCAGAGTCGAGGCGCTCGAGTCCGATCTTCGTCAGGAACTTGTGCAATGTCTTGTTCCAAACGCGAGGCGCTTGCTTTAGCCCATACAAACTCTTCTGTAGCTTGCATACGTAGCGCGTAGAGTCTTCTCCGAAGCCTGGAGGCTGCTCCATGTAGACCTCCTCGTCGAGATCACCGTACAAGATGCAGTCTTGACGTCGAACTGCAAGATGGCCCATCCGCGCTGCAGTGCGTATACGATCACGCATCTGATCGTCTCAAATCTGATAACAGGTGCGTATGTTTCACTGTAGTCGATGCCCATGCGTTGTAGAAAGCCTCTGATCACCAGTCGAGCTTCATATCGCTTAATCCGGCCCGTAGAGTCTCTCTTGAGCGCGTACACCCACTTGCACGAAATGACACGCTTGCCCTTGGCCTCCGTGCGTCGCACGAGCACCCAAGTTTCGTGCTGCTGCTGTGAGTCCATCTCAACTTGCATCGCTGCTTTCCACTCCTTCCACTTCTTTGACCTTGCCGCATGCTTGTAACTAATGGGGATCTGCACATCCTCGACGTTCTGCTTCGTCACATTCGTCACTACGTAGTCCTTGAGTCGGGCGGATGGTTGTCGCTTCCGCTTCGGTCGCGACGTAGCTGCACTGTCGTCTGGCGACGACTTCTGCGTCGTGCATGGCTCCCAGTTCTCGTCTTCGTGAGCATCACGTCGACTGTCCTTGGCCTTTGAGGCTCCCACTCGATTTGCACATGCTTTCGCCTTAGTCTTGCCCTTTGTGTTCTTCTGCTTGGAACCTCCCACTGAAGCTGCTGGCTTCTTAGCGTCCTCGCTTGGTAGCTGTGGGTCATCACTTCGAGTCGCAGACTCGGCTTCAACTTCAACACCTTGGTCATGGCTCTCATCAGCAGTGGCCAGCTTCGCCATCTCCGCTGCTCGCATTTCTGCAAGCTCTGCAGGAAGCTGCAGGTACGTAGACATTGTCGTCCGGATCGGCACGATCGGGATCTCCGCAGGTAAGTCATACACTCCGCCAGCGCTGGTGTTTGCAATTAGTTTCTCAATATACACAGTGTTCACCGTGTACTTCTCATGTGCCTTCATGATTCCATCTCTGCACGTCGTCACTGATCCTGTGCGCAGGTTCAGCAGCTTATAGCCCTTGGTCTTCTCGCTGTAGCCAAGTAGTAAGCACATCTGCGTCCTTGGAGTGAGCTTCTCCTTTCTCTGCCGAGAATCATCAGGGATGTGCGCGTGCACCAAGCACCCCCACGTGCGCAGCACGCTGAGGTCTGGCCGCTCTCCGTACAGGGCCTCGTACGGGGACTGCTGGTCCTTCAACACCGGCGTCGGCGTCTTGTTGAGCGTCTCAATTGTATGTAGGAAGGCCTCTCCCCATAATGAAACAGGCATTTGCGTAGCTTGTAATATAGATCTGACCTGCCGCATGGCGGTCTGGTTCGTGCGCTCCACGATAGCGTTCTCCTGCGGGCTGTAGGGATTGGATGAACGCGTGTCGATGCCGAGGTCCTTGCAGAAGGTCTCGAGCTGCATGTTGACGAACTCGCCACCACCATCGGAGAACAGCATCTTGATGGTCGCCTTCGGGAACTGGTTCTGGATCCAGCGAATCTGCTTCTGAATCAGCTCCGTGGCTTCGTCTTTGTAGGCTAATAGATATCCCCACTTGTATCTCGTAGCTTCGTCGATAATCAATAGAAACTGGTTTGATTTCGATATTGTATCCACTCCAACACTGCATAGGTCGACACAAAGCTTGTGCAAGGGCTTTGCAGAGCGAGACGGCTTGCGCTTGTAGCTCATGCGCTTCGTCTTTGACTCTAAGCATGGAATGCATTCATAGAGAGCAAAATTCTTCGACTGCATGTTGATGCCAAAGTTATAGTTTCCTGCCATAGTCTTGATAGTCTCCATGTTTACGTGGCCCATGCGGTTGTGCAGCAACGTCATGGGGTTCTCAGCCTCACTGGCCTTGACGCTCATCACGTTCTTGCTCTGACGTGGCGTCCACATGCGGTACATCCCGCGGATGTACTTGAAGCGCAGCTTCAATGTGTCCTTGACCAGCCACGTAGTCTTCTGATCATGCGAGATGCGCACCTTGAAGTTTCCTTTGAATTGCATGTAGGTCTGCAAGATCAGATTGTAGGCAGCCGACTTCGCGTAGCTCACGTCATCAAGGAGGCGCTCCTCGATCTTGCCCGTGTGCTCGTTCAGCACTTGCATAAGCACTGTGCCCACAGTTGCGCGCTCGGTTGTGCCGTTGCCGAAGACTAGCTCTGCAACTGAGTCTTCATGTAGCTCCGTAAACAAGGTAAGGTCGCTCGAGACGTTGGTCTGCGCGCCGCTATCCAACACCCACTCCACAATGTCCTGGTCCTTGTCCTTGTCCTTGTAGTTGAAGTTGTCACGCACCGCGAGTACATGCTCTTGTCCTTCAGCTTGATTCGGTGCAGCCGACTTGGCTGTCTTCACAGTAATCACATCGATCATCCTGCGCGGCGGGTTGCTCGAGTTGTTGTTGTTATTGTTGCCACGCTGGCAGCACTCAGGATCGCCACTCCAATGTCCTTGCTCTCCGCACGTGTTGCACTTCGTCTTCGCCTTTCGCTTGGCGATGTCATCCCTCGCACTGGATGAGCTCTTGCTCTTCTGCCGCTTGTTCCGCCCACGCGGCGATGAGCTGCGGCTGCGACGAGTGTTGCGGTTGTTGTTGCCTCGTGCTTGGCTGCTGCTCGAGTTTCGACGTCCTCTTCTGTCGTTGTGTCCGTCGCCACGGCCACCAACAAATGCAACATCTCGCTGGACGGCACGTCCACCTCCACCACGTCCTTGCTGTAGTTCAGTCTCTTGGCGTGAGTGGTCAGCGAGTCGAAGGCGCTCGATCGCTTGCTTCCACGTAATGGACTCATCACGTCCAATACGTACTTCATGCTCGTTTACCACCGCTGGGTATACACCCACTGTATTTGACAATAGGATAGAGACGGCTTCCTGCTCAGGCAGCTGCTTGTTCGCGCGGCGAAGTCTTTGTTGGTAATCGTCGATGTCACGAATGTAATCGTCAAGTCGTTCGTCACGTTGCAGGCGACGATTCAGCATATCTCGCTTGAGAAACACGCTGTTTACTCCAGGATGGTTATCCAAATGATCTTTCAGTGTTCGCCACAGTAGGATAGGATCAGCACGTTGAATAACACTTGTAAATCGCATCTGTAGCTCTTGACTAAGTCCCATCGTAAAATCACGTTGAGCAACACGCAGTCGTTGCTTGAAACAGCCGCGCTGTCCTTCGTTACGTTGGTCTGCCATCGTTTCGCGCTCCATGATGGGGTCCAAGAGGTGTGCGACGTCGAGAATGGAGCAAATCTCGACGCGCCACGTCTGGTAGTTGGTATCGGTAAGTCTTGCGTTCAACTGCACGTGTCCGCTCTGGTTCATGCACCACGTGCATCTGTGGTCTCCAACCATGGGTTCGTCCGTAGCGGAGTCGGTCCCGGCCTCGGTCTAGACTGGCTGCGCTGCAGCCTCGGACGTTCTTGGGTTTCTTGGCGGCTCGCTCTGACGCGTGCTGGCGCCGGCGGTAAGTTCCTCTGTGCTTGGGTTTCCTCGGCGGGGCCCGTACGGCGTCGGCACTCGCTGCGGTTGTGCTCGAGCCGCTGAGAATTCTTGAATGAGCTGCCTTTGTGGGCGTCGGGTAGATGCTTCCACTGGAATGTTCTGCACTTGCTGCTGATTTGTCAGTGTAGTCATAACGGTACCGAATTGGGCCAATAAGAGCTCGAGTTGCTGCTCAACTCGGGTTGATGACGCTTGTGACGTCGCATGTGCCTCGTCTGACGTTGTCTCGTCTGCTCTTGCAGGCAACTGCAACTCGTCGGACGCGCGCGAGCTCTGCGTACTCCGGACTGGGCTTCCAGCTCTCCTTCTTGGGCTCATAACCTGAGTGATGGTCGCTCCTCGGCTACGCCGAGTGGTGACCATTGTGATGAAGGAAGTAGTCGTAACAACAGTAAGTTGCAGGGACTGAAAGTCCTGCAGGGGAGAAAACCGAGTGCTGCTGCTTGCTCTTGACGGCGCAAGTTGTCGAGTGTGTAGCAGCACACGGAAAAAACCCGGTAACATATATTGGTAGGATTAGCAGTAGGATGGGGCTGGCGGCTCGCCAGCCAATGGTCCGTCGAAGTCCGGCTTCTGGACGCGAGCATCGCGTCCTGGAGGCACCTGAGCCTTAGGTTTGAGCTGGACGCAGTCCTGGCTCTTCCTCCACTCTTCACAGGTACCACGGCGGCTGGCGCGTACGTGCTCATGTACCGATTGGTGGCAAGCACCAGCGTCATGAAGGGATCTCGGGTGTGTTGGGACGACGCGAAGCTGGCGTGGTCTATCGTCGCGTTGGACAAGAGCTGCCCTCCCGGTACATCCTTCTGGCTCCCGCTGATCAGTACTGAGCTACGTGTACTTGCACGAGGCGCAAAAGATCACGGCCACGTCGCTAGTGATAGACAGTATGTGATCTTTGCGCTAGTGCAATTGAGAATATGTTAATGCCACAAATAGAAATATTAAACCACAAAAAAATCTATTTACTTGCCACATTTAGTGTCGCTGCTCCAGAACTTCTGCGACGGACCAGAAGCGGGCGTCGCCTGATTTGGGTGTCGAGAGGTGTATCTCGGGACGTCTTTTGCGACCTGGGACGTCCGAGGTGTAAAATCGCGGATACACCGGACGTCGACAGCTCTACGCCAGGCCACCAAGAGCTGCCACTCCTTAGCAGATTCTTCATAGCGATGGCCCACAATAGCACGAACGCCCATCACAATCTTTTGCGTGGCCACGTGCTTACGAATCTCGGCAGTGCTACCGAGGTCAGCATCGCAGTAGTGCTTAAGCTGTGACCCGTGCACCTCTTACTCGTCCCCCGTAAGCAGATGGGCGATCATGAATGAGTGTGAGTGGGCACTGGTCACACGAAAGGGTTCTACCTAGCGCACCAGCAATTTTACACCGCGCAGGCGTCAATCGACACGTGACCACAGCACGTAGTCGCCTTCAGCAAAGTCGCAGCTCTTTCCACGGCCACGCTCGACTTTATAAGCGCGACGTGAGACAAACCACTTCCCGGTGAAGCGCTACCAGGTGCTCGCGGAGTGCGTCAAGCTGATGCTCCGCAGCCTCCAAATTGACTGTCCGGAGGCGAGAAGCTTCCCCGTTGGCGACACAAACAGTGTCGAGCAGCGACGGGGCCGGCAGGCCCATGAACAGCTCAATGGTAGCGTGTCTACCAAGGGAACCCACTGCCAAGTGATAGATATTCGCTTGAATCACTGGCAAGAGGTAGAACCAGTTGCGTGTATCTAGGTTAAGCTCAAGCAGCAAAACATGTAGAACTTGCAAAATGTCTCTGTTGACTCTCTCCACTGTGCCAATGATCCACGGAGTGTAAACAGGCACACACTTAAGCGTTCCTTTCAAGAGGCTCGCCAGTTCAGCCATTTAGTACCCTTGAAGTGCGTGCCGCTGTCGGAGATCCAATCTTCAGGAAGCCCGAAGCGCTTGTACCAGTCAAGCACGGCCTCGACAGCAGTAGCACTACACCGTTGCCCGTCCAAACTGAGAATAATCTCAAACAAAGTGGACAACATGTTTTTATTAATTGCAATTTTCTTCTTTCGTGATTAAAAGCACCAATGAATCCGAGATTGTTCTCATTCAAAAAGAGACGATCTACTGTACTGACCTAGATACCGTAGACCATGTCGTTCATCTTCTCCGCCGCATTCACCGCATCTCGACAGTGCAACTCCATATTCGCCACCAACGTGGGGGTGATGCACTTGATACTCGCTTCAGCCGCCTTCTCCAAGAAGCGCATGGTACGCTCCTTAATTGTCAAAAGGTTGCCGTCATCATCCGCCATGTTGCTTCGATCACAAATCTCCTCGCGATACAAAGCAAGATACGCCTTGATCCGTGCTTTTAGGACGGAGAAACAGCCCTCGATGGGGTTGCACATCGGAGAGTAGGGGCCGAGGCGTAGTAGCTTCAGGTCGGCGTGCTCTTCCACCCGCTCTTCTGTTTGGCGATGTGCAGGAGCGTTATCCAGGACGATAACAACCTTCTTACCGGCAAAGTTGCTTTGAAAGACAGGAGACGCCTTTACTGTACGGTAGACCTCGTCGATAAAGGCAGTATTTTGGGCAATACGAATACTCCCCCTCTCCAGCCGATGGAGTACAACACCCATAGCTGAGTTGACCGCGCACTGGACTTGCAAGTTGGCCCCTTTTGACGGTGGCATCACCAGTATAGCTCGTTCTCCTTTACGCGCGCGTCCCCGACCACGCTTACAATACACATTGTAGTTAGTCTCATCTAAGTAGATAATACAGTCACCGTCTTTTTGATGGTCCTTGAGAGCTGTCGCGAACTTGGAGCGTTTGTTCTTGTTGATGTCATTGTTGCACGTCATGGGCCAGTCAGCGCGTCCTGCACGATGTGCGGAAAGAACGCGAAGCTTCTCGGCGGGTGTGTGCTTTCGGAGGAGGGGTTGGGAGGGCATCTGCGCTCAAACAGGTGAATTGAGAAGTGAGCTACTTCAGCCTCGTGCGCGGGCTTTCGCGCGCATTTTGGCGCCAAGACGTCTTCACCACCCATACTACGGCTGCCGCCTTTCCTTGTCTTGTTTTGGATGAAATTATTCTCGCTTTGTTTGCTGATTATTTTTGTTTAACTTGATATTCATATTTCACGAAACAAATTGTCCGCTTTGCTTGAAACTAATCTCAGTTTGGCCACGAGCTCGCAGTAGTGAGTGAGGTGAGCAGTAGCACGTATTGTCTCACCGAAGGATTCACCCAAGTATAAGTAGTCCAGCTGCATGCATTCATTGCGCTTCGCTGCGGGCCCACGGCCGCATCACGATTTTGCATATGAGACAATCGCGCAGAAACCGAGCGACCAAAGGCTTCACGCTGTTAATTGCAAACCGTCCACCCAGCGCAGCCAGTATGACATCGCTGCCGCGGTGTCCTTGGGGTCCGCAATGGGCTACAATCAAGAGCCTTTGCATAAGCTCCTTCGCCTGCCGAGGGATCCACAGCTTGCCGTCGAGCCGGACGAGCGCGTCCTTGCCGGATACACACGGAGCATCCGAGCGAAATCGGCGCTACTCGGCACCGACCGCCCCCACGGAGGGCCAAAGGAATTTGTCATCCTGCAGCGGATGCAGCGTCGACACAGGACGCTCACTGCGTGTTGTCACGCGCCTTACATTCGCCAGATTCTCCACTGCTGCTGATGTCAGTGGTAACTGGTGGTGTGCTCCAGGAAGATCCACTCGCGAGAAAACGGAGGACGCATTAACCTCTTCGTCCCCGGTGTTGCCGGCCGAACCTTGGTCCACGACCTCCCCGCGGGGATCACTAACCACACGCTTTACCGCCAGGCCTTCACTTGGCTTAACAGACCATGTCGGCCCCAATCGAGACACTAGATCCGCCCATACGCTGTCCTTGCCCTTAATGTGCTCGATAGTATAGCGAGCACCCACAATTTCCTGAGAACCAGTAAACATGCCCCCACGACACACCAACGGCTCATGGGCTTGATCCTCGACTGGCAAATCGTCGACCCAAAGCCGCACTTGGCAAAGGACCACAGCTCAATCCGAGATCAACGCGTCACTGAACATGTAGGCGGTGGCATCTGCATCGGCGAAGTACTGCTTCGACGACGTTGTCCGTAAAGTCACTACGGCCCGAAATGCTGCTACATCCACCGGTGTCCAATCGAAGTCGACGCCCGCAAGCTGAGTTTTGCGCCGACCGCGACGTGACACTACAGCCTCCACCTTAGAATGCAGGGGCGCAACCACATGCGTAGTCCACCATTGAATCACGCAGCCAGTTGGCTGCACAAAGGAATTGCTGCAGCGCAGCAGCAGTAGGCGGTAGCCGCACGTTTGTCAAGGCCTACAGTCTGTCTGGTGAATGCTGGATTTCTTAGTCGTCAATCACTTTCCCAATCCTTCGTCTCGAAAAGCACGCACTTCTTCGCGTTAAGTTTGAGGCGCCTAGCCCGGACAGTCTCGAAGAAGATCCTCAGGCTGGCAAGGTACTCGTGCGCAGACTAACAGCAAGTCGTCGATCCATACAAGCAGATTCCGGTACAACATCTCCCGGAAACACTGCTGCATCTGCAGCTGAAAGTGCATGGCAGAGTCAGAGACACCTTGCGGTACACGTGTGGGTGTGAAGACACCATCCTCAGTGACGAAACTGAACAACCCCTGCCTCTCTCGGTGCAGCGGTAGCTGCCTAAACCCTTTGAAGAGGTCGAACAACCCAAATCCGTAAGCACCCAGCACAGTCTGAGTCGCCGAAGCCAAGTTCGGCGTGGCTCCAGCCAGTGGCACTGTCCATTTGTTCGTGGATTTATAGTCCACAGTGCAGCGAAAGTCCTCACTGTACAGCTTCTTCTACTGGAAGCACCAGGCAAGCCCAATGGCTGGCGTTGTTACGACGAACTAGTCCATTTCGCTCCAATTACAGCACAAAATCACGCAGGAACGCTCGCTGTTGTGGCTGATACTTCCTCGTTCCACTCCGGTACGGTTGGGTCCCGTCACGGAGCTTCACCTGCAACGGTTCGACCGGCGGGCCCGCTCCAATGTGTACCCTCCAGACATCATCGAACTCGAACACGAGTCCGCATAACTCGCTTAGCAGGGCAGGGTCGAAACCTGCGGCCGGTGCTGCGGCTAGCTACTTCTCCAGACAGCCCTTAGTTTCTTCCGTATACACCGTAAATGGTAGTAAAAAGTGTAAAACCAAGCATATTGCATGGTTTTAGTGGCAACGGCAGCAATAGGGTTAATACTGATGACCACGTTATCATGTGCTTCGCCTGTCGCCAGACAACATTCCCAGATCCGTTCCTCATACTGTCGACGATCGGGCATGAACGTGACCAAGGCTGGCTGTCCTAGGTCGGTCAGCCTCGGAGGCTTGATGTATTCGAAGCCAGGCTGGGCATTCTTCATCACCACATCGCCCTCTTGTTCCACCGGGTTGTCGTGCGTCATTGTCGATTCTCGTAAGCCAAAGTATACTTTATGGCAAGTTGAGCTCAGAAGGTAAAATACGAAGTCAGATTTAGCGCTAGAGTCCTTCAGACACGCCCTACTGACTACCCCCCCCCCCCCATGACTAGCAGCTCTTGCGCTTGATTCTCCACTCTGTGTGCCCAATCGCCGCCGCAGTTGCATGCCTTCGTCCACTCCAGTCTGACGCCGCGTGCCTCTCGTCGTCGGCGCTTTCCCTGCTTCGTCCTCGGCACACGCAACTCCATGCCACTCGCTGGGTGCTCCTGCCGCCGGAGACCAGCGCTGAGATTGGAGGCTTGTGTGCAGAGACTGGCAATTCGAGATTCTGCAGAGATTGGCGACGGCAGCAGCAGTGTCGTCTGGAGACAGCACCCTGGTGGTGCTCAACACTGTCGAGGCCGCTGATGTGTGTCTCGAGCGATATAAGGATATGATCTGCAGACTGGCAGTCCAATGAGAGCACGTTGCGCCGTCAGGCAGCACGCCATGCAACTTGAAATAACATCGAGACGCTGAGGCTCCTGGACATGGTGATTTCGGAGCTCTCCCATATCATGCGGTAATTTTCGCGAAGTGGTAGGTCCGCTCGTATCTGTCGTTAGAGCCGTATCGGACCAGCCGCCGTGGGCGTCGCCAGTGGTGGTCTCGATTGGCTCAGAACTTCCCCGAGCAGAGTGTCGATAAGTAAATAAGTGGAAGATTAGTAGACGAGCAGAAGAGTACACGTATCATGTAGATGAGTAGCGAAGATAGCCGCAGAAGCTTACTTACCGCCGCGGCGACGAATTATAGTGCCCTCGGGCGCAGCAGGTGAGCTCGCTGAGAAATTGCGGTAGTGAGATTTTGAAGGATTGTTTCTTTCAAAGATTGTTTCTTTTAAAGGCACTCGTTATTTTGCCCGACTGAGGTAACATAGCATCGCCTTTTATACGTGTACAAATAGTATAGTACGGTTAAATTGGAGTAAAGGTTGGACACTAGCGCGTTTGCACTCGTGTTGGGGGGTATAATTGTATAGTCGGTTAGCCAGTCGGGCAATATACTCACTTCCTCTTTTAAAAGCAATAACCTCGCTCAAATCGTATTACCTTCTTAAACAGATTTAAACATCTAGAGGTGTCTGTGATAACGTACTAGTATTTTGAGCGGTTCTCATAGGTTGTAGGTTCTACTACCCAATCATATTCACGGAACGTTAACAGAATGCTATGGGTAGGAAATTTTGTAAATGAGGAAGTGATATTGAAGGCATACATGGCCGAGCAGCCCGTAGGTTTCGTCACCGCTGGGTCTGGGAGGTAAAACCCCTCTCCTGGTCCCAAACATCCTCCCAGTCCTGCTATCTTTGACTTCAACTGTCGACCAAATCTCAACACTCCCCCGTGGTCTACAGTGCCGTGACTGTGTTGACCGCTCCCCCGTAATTGCAAAAGCACAGTGTTTTACGAGGTTGTGTTGGCGCCCTCAGTAATCCTCGTGACCGGCCAGCAACCAGTTTTTCAGAAACTCCGTGCTCCGTCGTCATCACCTGCAGTCGGCCCATGGGCTACTCGCTTTGAGTCCTCGGCATGCCGGTTCTGCGCCTTGAGCCAGACCACGCCCAGCTCGTCCGAGAGCCCCGCGTGCCGTCGCTCGACCCGGAGCCAGACCACACCCAGCTCGTCCTAGAACCCCGTGTGCTGTCGCTCGAGCCAGGCCGTGTTAAACTCGTCAAAGAGCTCACACGCTGTTGCTTTCAAGCTTAGCCAGCCCATGCCCAGTGTGGTGAAGTGCTTTCTCAGAAATAAGAGAATGGTCCTGACGCGGGGTCACTATCCCGAATCAGTGACAATTTCAAGTGATTATAGAGGATTTGGGTTGTTTGGCACGGGTGCAAGTTGCCTGTGGTGGATTAGCCATGGCGAGCAGCACCCCGTATGGAATGACGATGGATCTGATATGAGCGATGTACGAGAAGGCAAGATCCACCAAGACTTACCTCGGATCCACCCTTACCTGGATTCACTATGATGGATATGGGATATACTATACAAGAGTGGATCGAGTGTGGATCCTATGAAGGAAGGATGGTCGGTGCCCTCTGACGGTGGATCTAGTAGCCACGGCTAATGAAGAGTCAAGATCCACCGCGAGGTACCCCGGATCCCATACTCCTGAGTTCGTATCCAAGGAGGGAGGATCCCGCCTTGAGGGACCTGGATCCAGGGTATAGGGATGAGGGATACAGTGGATCTCGAACTTTCGTAGGACAACGGAGATCACAGACGGTTGCGAGATGATGTTGGATGATTGGAGAGCTCGGATCCACGGCGAGTGTACCATTACAGTGAGGTGGATCCAAGCGACCTGGATCCGGATGAGTGTACCCATAATAGGGTGACCATGATGATTACGTCATGGATCCGGTGGATCTGAAGATAATACAGCTGGGATGATGGGTCAAGGGAAGAAGGGACATGCAGCCGAGCCTGGTAAGGGATTTAGCAGATGAAAGACATAGAAGGTAGAAACCCAGGCAGGTATAGGCTTAAATATCAATACAGTCCTCAATTTGCACAGTATCACGCAAGTGCCTTCCTGCCCTCAAGAACCGGAACTACATTGGCCGTACGAGCTCCGAGAAGGTTGGGAATTGCGAATCTAGTGTTGGTAGTGATAACTGGATAATACATTGGCCAGATCCTACAACCTAGTGAGCTTTTCCTTTACTCGTGCAGATCCGACAGGTTAACCGAATTTACTACTTGGTCGGTTACACCCTAGAGGTTCTCAACTCTCAAGATCCCGTCACAGGAGGCGGCAAGTACGACTTAAAGGACAACACAAAGGCAAGGGAACACACCCGCAAGGCAACCCTACGGCCGGATCCACGATCTAGGCCCCGGATCCATAAGCTCGAATATTCGCTTAGGATACGGAACCATCCACGGACGCAGAGTGAAGATTTTCCACTGCTGCTCCACCCCATCCCCACGTCTCGCCAAGACACTCAAGCTTCACCACTTGAACTCTTCGGAAGTTACCGAGAGAGCAGATCCCGCCCTACCGACGGGTACACAAGGTGAGGAAAGTTCAGCAGAACACGGATCATCGGGGGACCCCTCCGTTAGTCGGTGTCTGGGCGCAGTTGGTAAGTTGGATCTGGCAATCTCGCAGATTTTGCTGATCCCGCTACACCACAATGGTGCGCGTGCCCGGATCTTTTGGTGACTCGGGATTTCACCGTGAGTCCCAAGAAGATGCTCAAGTGAAGATTGAGCCAGGGGAAGAGGCGTCGTCGGAGGTCGGATCGACGAAGACGCTGCTGAATGAAACAAGATCCGCGGATCGATGGAGTTTTGGGAGGAACTCTGTCGACGGAAGAGAGGTGGATCCGGATCCGGATCTAGAAGAGAAACCTCTCTATCCTCCCCAGGTCCCCTCGGGGACCCCTGCGGATCTTGACGTAAGTCAAGATCCGCTAACAAAACAAGGGAAAGTGAAGGCGAAACGGTATGCATTTGCAGATTCACCGATTAAGCCAACACCGTACCTAAACCCAAGCCCGCTAGTCGAAGAAACAAGAAAGAAGACGAAAACGAGTAAGACTACGCGGAAGAAGATGCAAGCTCCAGAGTCGGAAGAAGACCAAGCTGGATCCAGGTCAAGCTGGTCCGACAAGGATCTCGAGTTTGTGTATCGCCACCAAGCTTTACGCGACTTCCTGCATCAAGATCCTGTCATGCAGATCCTGAATCCACGACAGATCGAAGATCCAAGGGAACCGGTGAGAGCACCAACGAAAACGGCGAACAAGTTGGTGGCAGTCAAAGATCTATTACGTTTGCTTACGGAGTCAGGCATCGTAGCTGGTGTGTTCGAAGCAGAGGATATCTTCGAGCTAGACCTGGATCTCATACGACGCGGGACCTCTTTGCCAGAGTTAAGTCCATCACCGGAGAAAGGTCGCGTACTATGGATCCAGTGTCGTCACCGAGGATCAGCCAAGCTGCGTCCTCGAACTACGAATCCGCCGCTGAGGATGAGTCAGATACGTCGTCCGAACCACGACGCATGACTTTAGGACCCTCCGGGGCATCCATGCTGGAAGCGCGGGCGAGGATCCGAGGACAGGAAGTCCCTGTGAACGTGAAAGCTCGGGATCCAGTACGCCCTACGCGTGATCTGACACAATCCAGCCAGGATCGAGCCAGATCCGGCAAGAAGCCAGTGGGATTATCGTCAGATCAGGCTCGAGGTAATCGCCTCACGGATCCAGTCCCGCCAGTGGACCAGACGGCCACAGGCTCTTCCGACACTTCCTCGGGCACCCTGCAGCGGCACTTTGAAGCTGCGATGAATCGCTTTCTGGCCGAACAGGGTATGAGAGCGCCCGTGCCACAAGTGCAAGTGCTCCACGAACATGGAGCACGGGACGTGGAGATGGAGTCAGTAGAGGAAGACAACTCCCATGATGAGTTCGACCCAGACGATCTGGATGGCCCATCCACTTCGGCAGCCGTGGTAGCAACGGCCACAGCCGGGGCAGGTGGATCGTCCATGATCCAGAGGGTACGGATCTCAGCCATATCGGACTTGAAGGAGTTCACGGGCAAGGATCAAGATGAGGACCGAGCGAGAACATGGATCAGCAAAGTCAAGTCGGCCCTCATGAGAGATCAAGGCGGACGGATGCTGAGAAGTGTCTGACCTTTGCGGATCTGCTAGCGGGGCCAGCCAGGAACTGGTATCGGCAGCTGGGCAGATCAACCAGGAACAAGTGGCCAGATTTGCTGCGCAGTTTCCAGACCCAGTACTGTGGATTAGGAGTGTCGGTGGCACGACAATACTACCATGCTCGCCGCAGATCGGATGAATCCCCGTTGGAATATCTACATCGACTAAATGTGGCCGGTCTACGGGCCAAGTTGAAGATCAAGGATGGGGGATCCAAGGTACTGCGGGAACACGTGGATCATTTCATCGAGACGTTGGGAGATGTGGATCTGGCCGACAGGCTGACCCTGCTACGACTTCCTGACGCAGACGAGCTTGAAGAAGTACTGCGGGCGGTGGATCGCGCGAAACACCGCCAGAAGAAGGCGGCGGTCGGGTCCGGCAAGTATCGCCAAAAGGCTCCGACGCCTACGGCCCCAGCTCGACGTGTCCACCAAGTCACGGCGCCCGACTCAGGAACTGAGTCAGGATCCGACGGCTCGGACTCCGACCCTGAAGATTACCGTCGAGTCTGTCTCACTGCGTCCAACGATCGAACGGCGAAGACAGGAGACAACTCTCGACCGGGGGATACCGTACTCGGGGACCGTGGGATGTACAGATCCCGAGATCTCATGGACGGGGCAGCACAAGTCAGGTGTTCGCAGTGCGGATCCCGGAAGCACACTGAATCTGGATGCTGGAAACATCTGGTCTGTGAGAAGTGTGGCAAGAAAGGTCATCCCGGGGATCATTGCTTCTACGTGTGTCGCGGGTGTGGCGAGATTCACGACGTCGGCAAGTGCCCGATGGAAGAATTCTACAACCAGATCCGCCAATGGTTTGATCCAGCCAAGCACCGAGGGATGTTGCCGGAAGTGGCAGAGAAGATGTTAAACTAGGACGCTCGCCGGGTTTGAATCCGGTACGAGCCGAGCGTTCTAGGTACTGCATTTATGCATTTGTGAACAAGACATCGCTAGATCCAGGTAGCAGGACCCTAGATCCAGTCGATAATACACGTGATCTACATGAAGTGTCAGTTGCCAGGGTCTCTAGTTTGCGCCAAGTGGACGAGTTTTCCAGATCCAAAGTCTCTTCAACCCCTGGATCTACAAAGAGGAGAGACACGTGGTTACTGGGAGAAACGCCAACATGGTCGATGGTTTGAGCCTACCAAGGGTGAGGTCACTGCAGATCCACCTAAGGTCTGTCTGGTCACTGGATCCCTGTGGATCTGAGGATGTTGGATCCATGGATCTGCTAACAGGGGAGTCCCGTGGATACTGGAAGTACCATGCCCCAGGAAAGTGGTTCAGACAAGCCAAGGTAGGGGGCAAGATCAACAATGAAAAAGCAATCCTACTTCTAGATAGTGGTGCCGAGGTGTCTATACTGGATACCGCCTTTGCTCGTAAGGTTGGGTGCCAAGTGGATGGGAGTCGGATCCAAGATTGTGTTGGGATTGGTGAAGGCGTATACCGTACAAACGGGAGAACGCGAATCAAGATCACGCTGGCAGGTTGTTTGGTGTATTGGTTTGACATTTGGGTCGGGGATCTCGCTGGTCAAGACGCCATCCTTGGGATGGATTTCATGGTGCCAGCCGGAGTGAGGTTGGATCTGGCGGATGGGACACTTTGTTTCCCTGACGAGATGCGGATCCAGCTCAGCGGACGGCGGCCGTTGTATGGAGCGAAGATGAGGATCATAAGGGCGGATAAGACCACCTGGATCGAGCCCGGGGAAACTTGGGAGCTGTCAGACCGGTTGAAGTGGGTGGAACATGAGAAACTGTGGGTCACTCGGGGCGAGAAATGGGTACCTACCGTAGTCCAAGGACCAGGTCGATTGCAATACCTCCAGGTCACGAACGTCAGCGACAAGAGACTATTACTGGACCATTATGAGGAGATCGGACGATGGTTGGCGAAGGACGGTATCCCTAGGCGACCTGGATATGTGTCAGTGGGATCCCGCCGCTACAGAGAATGGCAGAATCTGGTGTACGAGGCGACTACCGAGATCGAATCTCTCGGAGAGGTGGAGCTCCCGGCGGAGCCAACTGGCCCCTTGGTGGATCGGCCTTCATATCCAACTCCGCGAAAGATCCTGCAGAGAGATCGACGGGTTGAGATCCAAGCAATGGAGGTTGGATCCACGACGGGGGACGATCCCCAGAGTCGGCCCTTAGATAACGCAGGGTCGGTGGACGAAGGATTGCAGAGGGCTAAAGCCGAACAGCCGGATCCCGCCGATCCACAAGTGGATCCAAGCTTTCCACTGGATAAAGTGCCTGGATCCCTATCGAGAGTGGCAACGCTAGTCAAACCCGAACTGTCGGGTTTAGACTCGTTAGAGGACCGGCTGGATCCGACCGGTGACTCCCCCAGTACCAGGATACCCGACCCCACGAAGACAGAAGGGATGACGGTCGAAGGAGAGTCGCGGTGCCTGGATCCAAGGGTGGATCAGACAAAGACCGAAGATGAACAAGTCTGCTACCGTGAAGGCGGGGATCTACACGCCGAGGATCTTGGAGAAGGTATGGCGGTAATCCCGGAGGTACCACTGACCACAGAGGAGGTCACGATTGATGATATCCAAGTGGATCCAGGGGCGAACGAACCCACTGAAGTGGATCGTCTGCGTCAGAAGATCTGGGAAAGCCGACATCTGCTGATCGGTAAGGGTAATGCGTTACCGCCCGCCGCCCGCGGAGTCAAATGTGACATCGATGTCGGCGACGCGAAACCGATCGCTCAAAGGGTGCGGAAGGTGGCACCTCAGTTCCGAGAAAAACTGTCGGATCTGATTAAGGGCCTGCTGCAAGCCAGGATCATCAGCTTCTCAACGTCCCCGTGGGCGTCGCCGGTGGTAATCATCATCAAGAAGAACGGGGTGGATATACGTCTGTGCATTGATTACCGGCTGGTTAACAGCCTGACTCGATTGATGGTGTATCCGATGCCTCTGATCAATGAGCTGTTGGAAGATTTGGATAAAGTACTCTGGTACTGTTCTCTAGACATGGCCAGTGGTTTCTGGGTGGTTACTATGACGGATCGAGCTCGCGCAATATCCGCATTCATCACACCGTTTGGCCTGTTCGAGTGGACCCGGATGCCGTTTGGATTGAAGAACGCACCCCAGATCTACCAACGCCTCATCGATAACGCCCTCTATGGGTTCACCCGAATACCGGAGCCCGAAACGGGTGGATCCGGGGAAGGTGACGCACCTCGTAGAGCTTGCACCAGCACTTCAGGCTGAATGGTGTGTGGCTGACTGATAGCCAACGTGTCGAAGTTGCGGCCAATCTCCTGCAGACACGAGAGCACGTGGATCCTCTCGCCTGGCACTTCCAGTCTCGATGCTGACGCGATGCGCGCTGTGTCGATAGTACGACGCAAGTTGGACGCGACTAC
>NW_003303747.1:531993-599902 GCF_000142945.1 Phytophthora infestans T30-4
TCCCGGTCCTTCGTGACGACGCCGGCCGTTCCCCGGCCAGCCTCCATCGGCCATCCGCCAGCCCGTGCTGGACCCGGGAAGGGGAAAGCTAAACGTGTTATTCCCCCGGAATGTGGACTTGGCAGCTCGGAGGACGACGAGGATGAGGCGTCAGACTGGTCTGACGGCTCAGGGCCTCCTAACCGATCGTCGTCGAAGCATACGTCGTCTTCCGGCCCGTATCCCTTCACTCTGAGCGATGAGGACGATGACGACGACGACGATGACGACGGGAGTCCAGAGGATTCGGAGGAGGCTCAAGCCGCTGAAATTGCCTTGGAGGAAGACACGCGACGGGCTCTGTCCCAATCCCGGTCCGAAGCCCGGCGACGATCCCTCTCGACGCCGCCTCCACAAGTCGCTGGCACAGCCGGATCCGGAGGCGACACTGCGGGATCCGCGATCCAAGTCGACAGTGACGGCGGATCGGGTAGTGATGGTGGGAGAGGGTCGCCTCGTGGTGGCGGACTCCTCGGATCTGGTGGAGGGGGGTCGCCTGGTGGTGGATCTCCCGGATCTGGTGGAGGGGGGTCACCTCATGGTGGTAGATCTCCAGGATCGCCTCATGGTGGCGGATCCCCGGGATCATCTCACGGTGGCGGATCCCCTGGATCCGTCTTGATCCCCGCTCCCCCTAACTCGTCACTGCCAGGGATGCTCCCCGTGGCTCCGTTTGGTCCGGATGCCGCTTTCATTCCTGGTAGACGTGCTCCCGTGGCCTTCGCTACCAGAGACATCGAGCCTTGGTCAGCCAAGAAATTGAACCGAGTTGCGGTCATCTCCATGAAGATCACGGTCCTGTTTCCGGAGTTGCCTTTTCGGGCTGAGTGGATATTCCCTCGGACAGCGGACGCCATCCCGAGGGCTGGGTACGTGGATTCACTCATCACCAGACCTCTCGTGGAAGAACTGACAAGTGCTGCCCCGTGGGATACGCTGGTCACCACACCGGTGGATCCGGTTAGCTTCAGGGGTGATGTGCGTGGTCGACTCGGGGTATTTGTTCGGGCGTTCCGGGATTTCGCCTCCAAGCACCGAGTTGCTATATGGGAGGGCACTCACCGGTTCCCCATCTCTCGGAATCAACTGCAGGGTTCGACTTGGTTGTCCAACTTCAACAAGCAGCGTGGTAACCGACGTAGCCATGCGGGCCGAGCTTGGAAAAGAGTCCTTGTGATCCTCGTGTTAGCAATCCAGGACGGTCGGTGTGACGTGGATATTTTGCTGGATCCATCCTTCTTGCATCTTCCCCGACGCGGGGATAAGGTGGCTTGGTTGCCGGGATCCGCATCCCGTCAAGCCAACTTGGAGGATCCCAACCTCCATCGCCCAGAACCTCACGAACCTATTGGAAGCCTTGCAAGAGATCGACGAGGCCGAGCCTTGGCGTATCCAGTTTCGCGGGGGACCCGAGCCGACACCCCAGGACGCCAGATCCAGCGTCTAGTGGGGAGTTACTCAATGTTCAGCCCAAGACTACCTGATCCTCATCACTCTTTTGACGCCACGCCCCCAGTTTCAGTCTTCGTGGATTCATTTCGTAGCAGTAACTAGCGACTGGAAACTGGGTCGAGCTAACCCTTCGCATAAGCTATCATAATCCACACTCTCTTACTTGAATATGTCTATAACATTCCCTCGTTGGTTGAGAAATCTAGTCCGGGCCTTTCAGTGTACACCTGGATCTGGGCAGGATCCACCCTTTCAGTGTACACCTGGATCCGGGCGGGATCCACCCTTTCAGTGTTCACCTGGATCTGGGCGGGATCCACCCTTTCAGTGTACACCTGGATCTGGGCGGGATCCACCCTTTCAGTGTACACCTGGATCTGGGCGGGATCCACCCTTTCAGTGTACACCTGGATCTGGGCGGGATCCACCCTTTCAGCGTACACCTGGATCTGGGCGGGATCCCGGATCCGGTTGGATCTGCGCCTGGATTCCATCCGGATCTAGCGCCAATGACCCAGGATCAATTGGGTCAGTATAGTTGGGGCTCTTGAAAGCTCGTGCTTGAGATCAAACAGGACTCCTCGCACGTAAAACGTCACTCTTATGCATAAACATTCACTCCTTCCTCCTAATCCACCCTTCCCCTGTGGATTCGTCTTCTCTTTCTTTCCGATGTGACCAACCCACATCAGCGATCCTCCTCCTCCTGGCCCTCACCCTTCCTGTGGGTCCTACTTCATCCTCACATCGACATGACCGACTCACATCCATGAATCCCCTCCCTACTCTTCTTCATGAGACTGCATCACGCCGAATCTGTTACGATTCGTACGATCCCTCAAGAAATCATAGAGTAATGCTCCACAATTCAGATCCGCCTCGTCTACCCAACTGGGTTCGTCATCTCCACGCCAATACACCAGAAATTCACGGTAAATCCGTCCGTATCTAGTTCGCTTCCCCGACCTCATATCGGTGATCCTCTCGACTTCGAACTCGTCGTCTTCGAGATCCACATTCCAACTATCTTCCGGTAGGAGGACTTCGTCGAAATCCACGCGGTCGGATACATCCACTGAAAGACGGATCTGCGGCCGATCCGGATATTCTTTGACCAACTTCAGCTTGGATACGTGTACCACAGGGAACAGGCGGTATTCGGTACCTGCCGTTTCCAGCTTTACCGCATGTTCTCCAATCTTCTCGCTCACCCGGAACGGTCCCTGCCATAGGTGGGCTAATTTGCGGGCATACCCCTCTTTCACTCGATCCAAATAAAGCCACACCTGCGATCCCACTTGGATTTGATGTGGACGAACATCTTCGTTGTGTCGATCCGCTCGACCCTGTATCGCACTCCGCAGTCGTTCGTTCACCTGGGATCTAGCTTGCCGGTAGTATTTCTGGACTTGGTATCGCCATCGCCTTGGATCTCAGTTTCTCTTCTTGGTGCTGCAAACTGGGATGGCCGCTTCTAGGGTAGATTTGGGATCCCACCCATGTACCAAGTAAAATGGTGTATCACCCCGGATCCTGTCTTGGGCGGTGTTCATCGCGAAGGGAAGCCGCTCTGCGTACTCATCCCAATCCTTCTGATCCAAATCCTGGACATACATCTTGAGTGCTCTCGTGATTGTCTGCACCATGCGCTCGGCCGATCCGTTAGCTTGGGGACGATATGCCATGGTTGCTCGCTGTCGCTGCCCCAGGATCCGGTTGAATGCTCGAAAGAAATCAGACATAAAGCCTGGCTCCCGATCATGTCTAATCATCTCGCTAGCTCCAAATCTTCGGAGAACGCACTCCTCGTACGATTCAGCAATGGTTTGCGCAGTTCTAGACGCACTAGCTTTGGCTATCACGTATCCGGTAAACAAGTCCACCCAAATCAACAATTCTGTGTTTCCTTTGAACGACTTGGGCAACGAGGGGATATGATCCATGGCTATGATTTGGAATGGGTAAGTCGCTTGGATATTCCCAGGTGACTCCCCTTCGATTGTGGGCCTGCCCTTGCCTGTCTCACAATCCACGCATTCACCGACGTATCGTTGTATGCTCTTGAATAGTCCTCTCCAGTGGAAACATTCCCGGATCCGTTGGTAGGTCCGACCAATACCCTGATGTCCGCCTTCCAGGCTAGCATGGTAGTGGTGTAGGACATCCTGTTGCAAGGTTTCTGGCATCACCAGTCTCATCAATCCATCCCGATCCTCGTTGACTCTCTTCGTAGGGGGCAATAGAAGAGCAAGTCATTCAGATCTACTGCGTAATCCGTAGCGATAATACTGTAGGATTTAGTATCCTCCCGACTCAGGTCTCGTACATCCCCCATCAGATACTTCTTTAGTCCCAAGATCCACGCTTCCTCGTTTTGTGCTTTGAGGATCCGCTCAATACGGACTCCCTTCACAAATGTTTCCTCGAGGATCTGGGGGCTGGATCCAATCCTTCCTCTGGACCTAGTGACGGCCATCACCTGGACTGTTCTTTTTATGGATCCAACTACCACCACTTCGTCTAGTCGGTTCAATGTAACGAGATCCTGATGCCCGGCTTCTCTCTCCACTTCGACACCACATTGATTCCGTAAAGCGGCACTGGCCAAGCTGTCTGCACTGGCATTCCAATCTCGCTTGACATGCACCAACTCGTGATTCAACCATCCACGCAGGTGGATCATCACTTTCTGCCGTAACAGTGTTAGGGCCGGGGCCTTGCATTCAATCTCGCCTCGCACCTGTCTGATTACCAAATTTGAATCCCCACAAATCACCAGCCTTTTTGGATCTTGTCCCTTTAGTAAATCCAAACCCAGAAGGAGTCCGTTATACTCCGCCTCATTGACGGTGAGGCCTTCTGCGTAAGTGGATCTGGCTCGTCCACTTCCCATCCGGGCAGTCTCCACAGTATTGCACTGTATGCTCCTCCTCCGCGTCGTACACGAGCGGATCCATCGAAACTCAGGACGTATAGATCCTCATCCACCTGTACCGTCGGGATCGGGATCTGGATCCGGCGTTTGGGCTCTTTCTTAGGGGCGATCCTAGTCAGCGCCTCATCCATCTTAGCTTGAGGAGTGATGCTCGCGGCCAAGACTCCCAGGATCTCGTCTTCCCCTTTCGAGCACTTCACAATCTCCAGCGTCCAAGGCGAGAGTAAAGCTGCCCACTGTCCCAAACATCCTTGTAACCCGGCCGACTTGAACAGCCAGGCTAGCGTGGAGTGTCGAGTCAGGATCCGGATGGGTCTTCCCACTAGCAGGTTGTAATTCAGATCCAACACGCGCAGGAGCGCGAGTATCTCTTTCTCCACCGCTCCGTAGTTCAGTTCATTCGGCTTCAGTGTCCGGCTGACGAAGGTGACTGGATAGCAGATCCCCTCATGTTCTTGAACCAGAGCTGCTGAGACTGCCCAGTCGCTGGCCTAAACTATTACCGTAGGTTGACGTTTCGGATCGAAGTGACGGAGGATAGGCGTGGTCGCGATTCTGTTCCTCAGTTCCACGAATGCGTGTTGAGCTCGGATCCACCGAGATTCTGCCTGTTCCATGTTCTATTCCGTCGTCTCTATCCAGCCTGGATCCTCTCTCTGTTGGTCCCGGGGTAGATCCAGCTCCTGTTTCAGGTCCTCTTCTGGCGTCCTACCACTTGGATCCCTTCGTGATCCGGCATCTCCTGGGCCAGAGCTTGTTGGATTTTCATCTGGACAGCTGGAGTGGTCATCGCGGCAAAATCTACCTCTCTCAATTCGTACAATACCGCGGCAAACAGGGCGTAATCCTCGATGAACCGACTGTAGTAGTTCAAACTGCCCAAGAAAGATTGCATCGCCCGTAACGGCTGTGGGAAGGACAAATCGGCTAATGAAGACAGGTCCTTAGGATTCGCCTCCAATCCCTCCTTAGAAACTCGATGGCCCAAGTACTCCACCTTGCGCATCCCCCAATAGCTCTTTACCACACTAATAGAGAGATTCCACTTAGTACACGCCTCCAGTAAGGACGTCACTCTCTCGCACAACTGATCCCACGATTCCGCCGGGATCAGAATGTCGTCGATGTAAGATCTGCGTCCTAACACAGATGGGGTCCCAGGATCCCCTGGCTCCCCCGCTTCGAATGAATCCACTTCCGTATGGCCTTCCCCAGACCCACCTGTTTCGGACTCCGGTATTCGGGTGAATCCATAGAGGGCGTTATCGATCAAGCGTTGGTAGATCTGGGGTGCGTTCTTCAATCCGATCGGCATCCGGTTTCACTCGAACAGGCCAAACGGGGTGATGAATGCGGATATTGCGCGAGCTCGATCCGTCATAGTAACCACCCAGAAACCACTGGCCATGTCTAGAGAACAGTACCAGAGTACTTTATCCAGATCTTCCAACAGCTCGTTGATTAGGGGCATCGGATACACCATCAATCGAGTCAGACCGTTAACCAGCCGGTAATCAATGCACAGACGTATATCCACCCCGTTCTTCTTGATGATGATTACCACTGGGGATGCCCACGGGGACGTCGAGAAACTGATGATCCTGGCTTGCAGCAGGCCCTTAATCAGATCCGACAGTTTTTCTCGGAACTGAGGTGCCACCTTCCGCACCCTCTGAGCGATCGGTTTCGCGTCGCCGACATCGATGTCACATTTGACTCCGCGGGCAGCGGGCGGTAACGCATTACCTTTACCAATCAGCAGATGTCGGCTCTCCCAGATTTTCTGACGCAGACGATCCACTTCAGCAGGTTCATTCGCCCCCGGATCCACTTGGATATCATCAATCGTGACTTCTTCTGTGGTCAGTGGTACCTCCGGGATCACCGCCATACCTTCTCCCAGATCCTCGGCGTGTAGATCCCCGCCTTCATGGTAACAGACTTGCTCATCTTCCGTCTTCGTAGGATCCACCATTGGATCCAAACACCGCGACCCTCTTTCGCCTGGCAGTCCTTCTGTCTTCGGGGGATCAGGTACCCTGGTATCAGGGAAACCACCAGTTGGATCTAGTCGGTCCTCTAACGAGTTAAGCCCGACAGTTCGGGTTTGACTAGTGTTGCCACTCTCGATAGGGATCCAGGCACTTTATCCAATGGAGAGCTTGGATCCACTTGTGGATCAGCGGGATCCGGCTGCTCGGCTTTAGCCCTCTGCAATCCTTCATCCACCGACCCTGCGTTATCTAAGGGCCGATTCTGGGGATCGTCCCCCGTCGTGGATCCAACCTCCATTGCTTGGATCTCAACCCGTCGATCCCTCTGCAGGATCTTTCGCGGAGTTGGATATGAAGGCCGATCCACCAAGGGGCCAGTTGGCTCCGCTGGGAGCTCCAACTCTGCGAGAGATTCGATCGCGGTAGTCGCCTCGTACACCAGATTCTGCCATTCTTTGTAGCGGCGGGATCCCACTGACACATATCCAGGTCGTCTAGGGATACCGTCCTTCGCCAACCATCGCCCGATCTCCTCATAATGGTCCAGTAATAATCTCTTGTCGCTGACGTTCGTGACCTGGAGGTATTGCGATCGACCTGGTCCTTGGATTACGGTAGGTACCCATTTCTCGCCCCGGGTGACCCACAGTCTTTCATGTTCCGCCCACTTTAACCGGTCTGGCAGCTCCCAAGTTTCCCCGGGCTCGATCCAGGTGGTCTTATCCGCCCTTATGATCCTCATCTTCGCTCCATACAACGGCCGCCGTCCGCTGAGCTGGATCCGCATCTCGTCAGGGAAACAAAGTGTCCCATCCGCCAGATCCAACCTCACTCCGGCCGGCACCATGAAATCCATCCCAAGGATGGCGTCTTGACCAGCGAGATCCCCGACCCGAATGTCAAATTAATACACCAAACAACCTGCCAGCGTGATCTTGATCCGCGTTCTCCCGTTCGTACGGTACACGCCTTCACCAATCCCAACACAATCTTGGATCCGACTCCCATCCACTTGGCACCCAACCTTACGAGCAAAGGCGGTATCCAGTATAGACACCTCGGCACCACTATCTAGGAGTAGGATTGCTTTTTCATTGTTGATCTTGCCCCCTACCTTGGCTTGTCTGAACCACTTTCCCGGGGCATGGTACTTCCAGTACCCACGGGACTCTCCTGTTAGCAGATCCATGGATCCAACATCCTCAGATCCATAGGATCCAGTGACCAGACAGACCTTAGGTGGATCTGCAGTGACTTCACCCTTGGCAGGCTCAAACCATCGACCATGTTGGCGTTTCTCCCAATAACCACGTGCCTCTCCTCTGTGTAGATCCAGGGTTGAAGAGACTTCGGATCTGGAAACTCATCCACTTGGCGCAAACTAGAGACCTTGGCAACTGACACTTCATGTAGATCACGTGTATTATCGACTGGATCTAGGGTCTTGCTACCTGGATCTAGCGATGTCTTGTTCACAAATGCATAAATGCAATACCTAGAACGCTCGGCTCGTACCGGATTTAAACCCGGCGAGCGTCCTAGTTTAACATCTTCTCGGCCACTTCTGGCAACATTCCTCTGTGCTTGGCTGGATCAAACCATTGGCGGATCTGGTTGTAGAATTCTTCCATCGGACACTTGCCGACGTCGTGAATCTCGCCACACCCGCGACACACGTAGAAGCAATGATCTCCGGGATGACCTTTCTTGCCACACTTCTCACAGACCAGATGTTTCCAGCATCCAGATTCAGTGTGCTTCCGGGATTCGCACTGCGAACACCTGACCTGGGCTGTCCCGTCCATGAGATCTCGGGATCTGTACATCCCACGGTCCCCGGGTACGGTATCCCTCGGTCGAGAGTTGTCTCCGGTCTTCGCCGTTCGATCGTTGGACGCAGTGAGACAGACTCGACGGTAATCTTCAGGGTCGGAGTCCGAACCGTCGGATCCTGACTCAGTTCCTGAGTCAGGCGCCGTGACTTGGTGGACACGTCGAGCTGGGGCCGTGGGCGTCGGAGCCTTTTGGCGATACTTGCCGGATCCGACCGCCGCCTTCTTCTGGCGGTGTTTCGCGCGATCCACCGCCCGCAGCACTTCCTCAAGATCATCTGCGTCTGGAAGACGTAACAGGGTCAGCCTGTCGGCCAGATCTACATCTCCCAACGTCTCGATGAAGTGATCCACGTGTTCCCGCAGTACCTTGGATCCCCCATCCTTGATCTTCAACTTGGCCCGTAGACCGGCCACATTTAGTCGATGTAGGTATTCCAGCGGGGATTCATCCGATCTGCGGCGAGCATGGTAGTATTGTCGTGCCACCGACACTCCCAATCCACAGTACTGGGTCTGGAAGCTGCGCAGCAAATCCGGCCACTTGTTCCTGGTGGATCTGCCCAGCTGCCGATACCAGTTCCTGGCTGGCCCCGCTAGCAGATCCGCAAAGGTCAAACACTTCTCAGCATCCGACGCTTGATCTCTCATGAGGGCCGACTTGACTTTGCTGATCCATGTTCTCGCTCGGTCCTCATCTTGATCCTTGCCCGTGAACTCCTTCAGGTCCGATATGGCTGAGATCCGTACCCTCTGGATCATGGACGATCCACCTGCCCCGGCTGTGGCTGTTGCTACCACTGCTGACGAAGTGGATGGGCCATCCAGATCATCTGGGTCGAACTCATCATGGAAGTTGTCTGCCTCCACTGACTCCATTTCCACGTCTCGTGCTCCCTGTTCGTGGAGCACTTGCACTTGTGGCACGGGCGCTCTCATACCCTGTTCGGCCAGGAAACGACTCATCGCAGTTTCGAAGTGTCGCTGCAGGGTGCCCGAGGAAGTGTCGGAAAAACGCCTGTGGCCGTCTGGCCCACTGGCGAGACCGGATTCGTGAGGCGATTACCTTGAGCCCGATCTGACGATAGTCCCACTGGCTTCTTGCCGGATCTGGCTCGATCCTGGCTGGATTGTGTCAGATCACGCGTAGGGCCTACTGGATTCCGAGCCTTCACGTTCACAGGGGCTTCCTGTCGTCGAATCCTCGCCCGCGCTTCCAGCATGGATGCCCCGGAGGGTCCTAAAGTCATGCGTCGTGGTTCGGACGACGTGTCTGACTCATCCTCAGCGGTGGATTCGTAGTTCGAGGACGCAGCTTGGCTGATCCTCGGCGATGACACTGGATCCATAGTGCGCGACCTTCTCCGGTGATGGCCTTAACTCTGGCAAAGAGGTCCTGCGTCGCGGATGCTATGAGATCCAGATCTAGCCCAAAGATATCCTCTGCGTCGAACACACCAACTACGATGCCTGACTCTGTAAGCAAACGTAATAGATCCTTGACTGCCACCAGCTTGTTCGCCGTTTTCGTTGGTGCTCTCACCGGTTCCCTTGGATCTTCGATCTGTCGTGGATTCAGGATCTGCATGACAGGGTCTTGATGCAGGAAGTCGCGTAAAGCTTGGTGGCGATACACAAACTCGAGATCCTTGTCGGACCAGCTTGACCTGGATCCAGCTTGGTCTTCTTCCGACTCTGGAGCTTGCATCTTCTTCCGCGTAGTCTTACTCATCTTCGTCTTCTTTCTCGTTTCTTCGACTAGCGGGCTTGGGTTTAGGTACGATGTTGGCTTAACCGGTGAATCTGCAAATGCATACCGTTTCGCCTTCACTTTCCCTTGTTTTGTTAGCGGATCTTGACTTGCGTCAAGATCCGCAGGGGTCCCCGAGGGGACCTGGGGAGGATAGCGAGGTTTCTCTTCTAGATCCGGATCCGGATCCACCTCTCTTCCGTCGACAGAGTTCCTCCCAAAACTCCATCGATCCGCGGATCTTGTTTCATTCAGCAGCGTCATCGTCGATCCGACCTCCGACGACGCCTCTTCCCCTGGCTCAATCTTCACTTGAGCATCTTCTTGGGACTCACGGTGAAATCCCGAGTCACCAAAAGATCCGGGCACGCGCACCATTGTGGTGTAGCGGGATCAGCAAAATCTACGAGATTGCCGGATCCAGCTTACCAACTGCACCCAGACACCGACTAACGGAGGGGGTCCCCCGATGATCCGTGTTCTGCTGAACTTTCCTCACCTTGTGTACCCGTCGGTAGGGCGGGATCTTGCTCTCTCGGTAACTTCCGAAGAGTTCAAGTGGTGAAGCTAGAGCGTCTTGTCGAGACGTGGGGATGGGGTGGAGCAGCAGTGGAAAATCTTCACTCTGCGTCCGTGGATGGTTCCGTATCCTAAGCGAATATTCGAGCTTATGGATCCGGGGCCTAGATCGTGGATCTGGCCGTAGGGTTGCCTTGCGGGTGTGTTCCCTTGCCTTTGTAGTTCCTTTGCGTCGTACTTGCCGCCTCCTGTGACGGGATCTTGAAAGTTGAGAGTCCCTAGGGTGTAACCGACCAAGTAGTAAATTCGGTTAGCCTGTCGGATCTGCACAAGTAAAGGAAAAGCTCACTAGGTTGTAGGATCTGGCCAATGTATTACCCAGTTATCACTACCAACACTAGATTCGCAATTCCCAACCTTCTCGGAGCTCGTACGGCCAATGTAGTTCCGGTTCTTGAGGGAGGAAGGCACTTGCGTGTCACTGTGCAAATTGGAGTCTGTATTGATATTTAAGCCTATACCTGCCTGGATTTCTACCTTCTATGTCTTTCATCTGCTAAATCCCTTACCAGGCTCGGCTGCATGTCCCTTCTTCCCTTGACCCATCATCCCAGCTGTATTATCTTCAGATCCACCGGATCCATGACGTAATCATCATGGTCACCCTATTATGGGTACACTCATCCGGATCCAGGTCGCTTGGATCCACTTCACTGTAAGTTTGCACTCGTCGTCGATCTGAGCTCTCCCATCATCCAACATCATCTCGCGACCGTCTGTGATCTCCATTGTCCCACGAAAGTTCGAGATCCACTGTATCCATCATCCCTATACCCTGGATCCAGGTCCTTCCAGGCGGGATCCTCCCTCCTTGGATCCGAACTCGGAAGTATGGGATCCGGGGTACCTCGCGGTGGATCTTGCCTCTTCATTAGCCGTGGCTACTAGATCCACCTTCAGAGGGCACCGACCATCCTTCCTTCATAGGATCCACACTCGATCCACTCTTGTATAGTATATCCCATATCCATTTAAGTGAATCCAGGTAAGGGTGGATCCGAGGTATGTCTTGGTGGATCTTGCCTTCTCGTACATCGCTCATATCAGATCCATCGTCATTCCATACGGGGTGCTGCTCGCCATGGCTAATCCACCACAGGCAACTTGCATCCGTGCCAGCCAACCCAAATCCTCTCTAATCACTTGAAATTGTCACTGATTCGGGATAGTGACCCCGCGTCAGGCCCATTCTCTTATTTCTGAAAAAGCACTTCACCACAACACGTAGAGTCTGTTGAACCCGTTTTCAGCTGACTTGATTCGCATTTTTCCTTTGTGAATAATGGCTCGATCGACGTACGTGCTGAAGTCTGACTTGACGTCCTTCTCACGGAGGCAGCGCACACTAAGCAGATTTCTCGATAATTTGGGCAGGTAAAAACATTTTGATAGCGTCAGCTTCACGTTACTTCCGTCTTCACCCTTGAAGTCTAACACTACTCTTCCAATACCATCCACTTCGACGTGATTGTTGTCTCCCAAATGAGCTCTCTGCGATACTGTTTTAAGCTCCGTAAAGTAACTTTTGTCGTAGCACATGTGATGCGTACACCCAGAGTCTAGCACCCATAATTCACGAGACAGTGTTGGATCCTTAGAGGCTACGGCTGCTTGAAGTGCTGTAGCCTGTATGCTGCTTTTAATGTATACATGATCCATCGCCACAGCAACTGCAAGAACGTCGTAGCTGTCCAGTGATTCTTCTTCTTCTTCCGTAGCGACCATCATGTTTGCGGCTGCAGGCTTCTGTGTATTAGCACCGCGCTCATGGTCGTGGCTTGCTTTCATGCGGCAGTCGCGAATGATGTGCCCTTGCTTTCCGCAATAATGGCATTCTTTGTCTGTCTCGTTTCGCTGGTATGGGCGACCACTTGGCTGCTTCAGCTGACTGCGAAATGGCAGGCGACCACCGGAACGACGATGTGGTCCCTGTCCAAAATGTGCGATCGCCTTGGAGCTCAAACTCGGTGCTGGAAACGGCAATTGTTGACTTCCTTCTGTCAGGTGCGCTTGAATGTCCGTTGTTTCTTTGATGTCTTTGCGGGTGTCCGACTCCAGCAATAACTTGGCTTGAAGGTCTTCCCACGTCAATCCTTTTTCGTTCTGACACACCATCACTAGGTTCTTCCAGGTGTCCGGTAGCGATCCAAGCATCTGCATCACCTTTTCTTCGTCATCAACGGGTCTGCGAAGCCTGGCAAGTGCTTCTGCTTTGTCTTCTAGTGCATTGATATGAGCTTGCATGTCTTCACCGTCGTTGTATTTAAGATTCTGAAAGTCTTTTCTTGCTCGAAAGATGTTGATAGTACCTTTTCCAGCATATACACGCTCCATGTGATCATACGCCAGCCACGACCTCTTGTACTCCCCCAACGCTCTCACGGTTGGGTCATCCAAAGAGCTGATGAGAAGATGAAGCGCCTTTTTGTCTCTAGCAATAAAGTCTTCACGCCTGCGGTGACTCCACCTCTCACTGAAATGTAGTTCTCTAGATACAATATCCCAGACACCTTCAGCTTCCAGCAGAGTCTGGATGCGGATTTGCCATGCAGTAAAATCAGGCTTACGCGAGTCGAAATTCCACGACTCCTTCCAGGTGAGGCGCGACATCTTTCGTGACCGAATGTTGCTTCCTGGCGAAGCTGGGCTTATAACCTTTTGTGATGAAGAGAGGAAATGAGGAAGTGATATTGAAGGCATACATGGCCGAGCAGCCCGTAGGTTTCGTAACCGCTGGGTCTAAGAGGTAAAACCCCTCTCCGGGGTCCAAACATCCTCCCAGTCCTGCTATCTTTGACTTCAACTGTCGACCAAATCTCAACAGTCAGTGCAGGTTTGCAGTTAAAAATTACAGGAATCCTATTGGCTGGTGAGACATGCAAAACATTAGAGCCGTGAGAATTGATTATTAAAACATATACTGTAAAATTCAAAAGCACTACCAGCCCTGTTCTCTAGTAAAAATATGTGTTTGGCAAAAATAAGGCTCATTTTTTTTTTCTGAAGCAACCTTTACGCAGCTTTGAAGCGTCCTAAAGGTAGGATTTGAGCGCCGACCCCACAGAGCATCCAGCAAGAGCGACGAAATCGTGGAGCCCTGTCCCCGCCAAGACCTCGGTCATTATACTTTTTTAGAAACAACATATTTATCTTGGACGATGATAATGGCCTTATTATACCTCAACATTTTCGTACACCATGTTGCCTTTCACAAAGACCTTCACAAAATTGCGATTGTCAGCATTGTGAATGACCTTTTGGAAGACATCCAAAGGGGTGTCACGCTCGGAAAACACCAAATTACGGCCACGGTTCACATCCACAAGAATGGCATCAAAGCACTTCCCCACAGCAAAACTACCTGTATCCTCTTCGAGATTCAGCGCCTTTGCACCTCCCATTGTCGCCAGCCAGAAGGCATCCTTGAAATCGAACGGCTGCGTCGGGGCACCGGATGTCCCTTCTTGAATCTCCAGCGCCTTGATCGTCAGCACGCACGTCTGAATTGCACGCAGCATACTCGGCGAGTACCCACCAGCAATGTCCGTGCCCAACCCGACGCCCACGTTCTTGTCCAGCACCTTCCTCACGTCTAAAAACCCATTGGCAAAGAAGAAATTGGACAATGGACAACAAGCGATCGCGGTCCCAGTGCGACGCATTATCTCCAGCTCATCCTCCTTCAAATGCACCGCATGAGCCATCCAACTCTTCTGCGTCAACAGTCCTGCTTCTTCAAACAGCTCCGCATCTCTCCGTCCAGGATGTAATGTCTCCACAAAAGCTTCTTCATCTCTCGACTCGGCAATGTGCGACTGAACATGAACGTCGTATTTCTTGGCAAGTGCTCCCAGCCCTTTCATCAGTTCCGGTGAGCACGTCGGCACGAATCTTGGGGTGACAACTGGCTTCACTAGTTCGTTATTTTTACCCAGTGCGTACTGAATAAACTCTTCCGCATCTGCCAGACACTTGCCTACACTTGACGACATGTAGTTGTCTGGGGCGTTCCGATCCATGGAGACAAGCCCCACGAGCCCCCTTTGACCCCGAAGCTCCACCAGATCCGCCAGAATCTTGGTAGCCTCGACGTGAATCGTGGCAAAGTACTGAGCTGTGGTAACGCCCTGGGTCAACATCATGTCTAATAGTGTAGAATACCATTTTAAAGCCACTTTTGGGTCCTCGAAACTTCGTTCTACCGGAAAAGTGTATTTGTCCAGCCACTGCATCAATGGAACGTCGGTGGCTGTACCCATAAACGGAAATTGCGGCGCGTGCACATGAGTGTCCACGAATCCTGGCATGAGAAATTGACCTTCAGGGAGATGCAGGATCTCTGAAGACGGAGCTTTCGAAAGCAGATCCAGGTCGGTGGGCTCGATTTCAGCGTGGAAAGCGGTAATGCGCCCCGTAGATAGATCGATGGACAGGAAGGCGTCCTCGAATAGCTCGATACAGCCGCGTAATGGCGCGTGCACCACGCATCCACGCACGTACCTTGTCATTTGGTAGAAAAAGTCGACTTTGTTTATTAATACCTCTCGTTGTTTTGAAAAAGAAAAACATTTGAGCCTCTATTTTAATCTATTTCTCTACCAACGTGTAGCTAATTCTAGATGTAAAACGTTGCAAATCATCGACCTTTCCAAGCCATCCAGTGCGGAATCCAAACGTTAAACTCCAATAATAAAAGCAGTCATGGGTGTGCGCGGGCTGACGCGCTACTGCCGCCAGAACGAGGCCTCGACGTCTGTGGAGGATCTGGACTTGCACGATGTGACTCTGGCCGTGGACTTTGTGGGATTCCTCTACTACTTGTGTGAGGAGCTCTTCAACGAGAGCAACGCGTCGCCCTCATGGTTATTACTGGGTGGCTGCACGCTGCGGCTCGAACGGTACGTGGACACGTGGCTTAAGCGCCTGAGAGAGCGCAAGGTCCGTCTCGTGTTCATTACAGACCCGCCGCAATGTTTCGGGGGCGAGAGTCACCGCAAAGGCTACTGTCTACAGGACCGCGCAATGCAGAAGGCCCAGCAGATTGAACAGCTGGCTCAGAGCCTAGAGAAGAACAGTATCATTAGCTCTACCCACGAGTCTGCCAGTACTACGAGTAGTGCTGGATTAGAGGCACAGAGTCCCCAGCAGAAGGGGAAAGTGGCCAGGACGCTGTTACAGACAAACGGGCGGTTCCCGTTCGCTCGAGAGAAACTGCGTGGCGTGCTGAAGAAGCATGGGATCGGAATTAAGACTGCAAGTCGAGAGGCCGATGAAGAACTGGGCACTTTGGTGAGGACAGGGAAAGCCTTCGCAGTGTTGGCGGAAGATTCCGACTTTTTAGTCATGAGTGGGGTGAGGTATATTCCGTTTAAGAGCCTGGGCTTCTACCAGTGTGGTCAGAATTTAGAGCAGATGAGGATCCGAGCGAGAGTTTTCTCGTCCGAAATGGTGGCGGACTCGCTCGGACTTGAGGTGGAGCAGCTCGTGGACTTGGCGCTACTGTGTGGTAACGATTTTACGTCGTTATTGGACAATGAATACGAGATGGCTACACTGCTGGACTTCCCAGTGCAGAGAATGCAGGGATCTCTCTACCCAACCGATGCAGCGAGGTATGTTGCCGGGCGCATGTCAATACTGGAGAATCCCTTCTTGGTCGAGGTTGAGACGAAGAAGAAGGGGTTTTTGAGAGCACTGTTTGAGATCTACCGCTTCTACGGACACACGGCTGCGTTTCTGAAGAAATTTCCCATGGCAGTCGAGTCCATTCTACCGGCGAAGAAGCTGAAGCAGTACAAACTACTGATCGATCACTACGATTTTCCTCCCATGGCGATCGATATCCTGGAGACGAAAGCTCGTGGACTCAGCCAAAGATTCGATGCGTTGGCGGCGATACCTGGTCTTGAAGACAAGTCGCTCGATGAATTCCAAGCACCAGCGCGGCGTTTGTCGTATTTGGTGCTGGACACGCCGGCGGTTGAGGAAGGAACTTTCAATAGTTGTGTGGTGGTTCACGTTGCACCCTTGGAATTCCTACGTCCGCTCATATCTGTCCCAATTCAAGGACGCGGTACCAATGTGGTAGAGCGAGTGTTTCGTTCTTTGATGTTTGTTCTACTCTATGAAGCCCCCGACGGAAAAACTTTGCGAGCAGGGCAGTTAGCTGGTTTGCTGGGTGGCAAGGACAAAAAGGGAGTCGCAGTGAGGGTCATTGTGTACTCTTTGCTCGTCTTGTGGAAACAGGACCGCACATACCTGACGAATGCGAGCTTGCTGGATGATCGTTTACTGGAGCTGCTATTGCTGACGTCTTTAATTTCGTTTGCTGTGGACTCTTCCAAGCGAAAACCAGGAGATCGAGACCCTGTGTTGTTTGACGAGCAACTGCTGAAGATGGAAATCTACGCTGTCGTGGGTGGATATCTGGAGATACTAAAGCAGCTTCACCAGTTGCGCCTTCTCTTGGGAAGCAAATCGCCACAAAACTCGGGATGTTTAACGTATTTCTCGGGAGAAGTATTTGTGAAGGTGTGTCACATTTTGATGCGAAATGGTAGCAGCGCGAAGGTAAAGTCGCCCAAGAGTGCCGCGAAATTATCTCGAAGGGAAGTGGAACCAGTGATAAAAGCGTTTGCCGAAATCTCCGACAAGAATCTGTTTTGGTCTCACTACACGTACGTTCGTGCTACGACGCTGCGCATGAAAGAACTCATCGTACTTCCAGTCGCTGTGGCGCGTGCTAGCGTGAAGAACAAGAGCGCCGCGACAACAGCGTTAGAGACCGCCATGCAAAGCTACGGATACACTCGTGCAGATGGGCATGAGCTCCAGCCAGCCACTGCTACGCCACCGTTGCCACTTTGCTCGCCACCGCATATCCAACGACCGGCGCCAGCCTTTAGCCCTTCTCCAGTTGCAGTTAACGCGAGACCTCCCCCGCTTGATGCTTCAGCTTCAACGTTTAATTCTCGTTCGGTGAAGGGGTTAATGCCATCGTCTGTAGCGAAGCGCCTCGGCACTGACAGTGCCATGCGCGATGGTGCTGCATATATCCCTGAGAGTGAGCCGGAGCCCAAGAAGCCAGTGAGTCTGAAGGGGATGATCAAGACACTACCTGTGTTTGCCCATCGAGAGGAGATTCTGGAGAATGTGGCAGCTAATCAACTGACGATTATCCAAGGTGAGACTGGCTGTGGCAAAAGTACGTCTGTGCCTCAGTTCTTGTACGACTCGTGGGCTCGTGATAAAGCTGCATTCGAGCGTCCAGTCAACATCTACGTGACACAGCCAAGACGAATCGCTGCAATCGAACTGGCCAACACTGTGGCTAGAATGCGAGAAGGAAATGAGTTTAAGGAGGATGGCCAAGTAGGAAAAGCCATTGGCTATCGGATTGGCCAGAAGCACTTGACTTCCAGCAAGACGAAGATCACATACGTCACGACAGGTTACATGGTTGAACGGATTATTCACGATCCAGAGGCGCTGATGAAGATTACACACCTTGTTCTGGACGAAGTGCACGAGCGCAGTATGGATGTGGATCTGCTGCTGCTGCTGCTGAAACTCCAGTTGAAAAAGCAACCTCACCTCCGTCTCGTGATCATGTCGGCAACCATGGATGCTCAGGTTCTTATCAAGTACCTCGGCAAGGCGTTGTCGACACGATTAGTCAACAGGAAACATTTATTTGTCGGCTCTAAGCTGTACCCGGTGAAGAACGTTTACCTCGATGAGCTGTCTGATTGGTTCCCAGGCTTGTTGCGACGCTGTCAGAAGGAGATGGTGCTCATGAGAGACCAGTTTCGCCTCCTTTCGCAAAGCCGCCAGAGCGCCAACAGCCAAGTGGCGAAGAAGGCGATCGCGAAAATCCATGAAAAGCATTTGATTGTCGTTGTTGAAATGGTGCGTTTGCTGATTGAGGGCCAGCGTCATCAAGCTGGATCGCAGTCGCAGTGCATTCTCGTCTTCCTCCCTGGTATTGGGAGTATCAACACACTGTACGATTCGCTGAGTCTTGTCGCTATGAGTGCACGTGGTCAAAATGTACAGGTTATGGTGCTGCACTCTGGTATCGAGCTGGAGCATCAGCAGGAGGCGTTCAAGCTTCTCGGCGGGAGATCCACGAAGATCATTCTGTCCACGAACATCGCTGAGAGTAGCGTGACCATCCCGGATGTGACGCATGTGATAAACTGCGCCATTGAGAAGCAGATCGAGATGCCCAACGCTGGAAGCTCACACGCTGAAGTTCTAGTGGACACGTGGTGCTCGCGTGCCTCGGCGCTGCAGCGTTCTGGGCGTGCTGGGCGAGTCATGCCTGGCACAGCATTCCACTTGTTTACCGCAGCTTTCCGCGACTTGTGTATGGCCGAATACAACACCCCGGAACTGTTGCGCAAACCTCTGGACCGCATCATCCTGCAACTCAAGGGACAGCTGAACGAGTTTGGAGTGCCGAGTGCTCTTCTCCGTCAAGCTTTGGACGCTCCAGACCTCTCGCATGTCGACGGAGCCTACAAGTTGCTGGCTGCTTTTGATGCGATTGACTCTGAAGATGAAGGCGATTCTCGCTTGACGAAGTTCGGGTCTTTTGTCTGCCACTTGCCTCTCAGCCTTCAGCTGTGCCGACTGTTGATGACAGGCGCTTACACTGTTCAGGACAACACAAGCAAGGGTGAATCGTGGCCACTGTTGCTGAACACTGTCATCCTAGTGGCGATTCTTGCAGTGCCCGATCTGTTTGTGATGCCGTCTTTCTACCACGCCCAGTCAGCGCAGAGTTATCTGAAAGAAATGAAGAAAAACCTCCAAGCAAAGCTCAAACTCGATGGAGGAATGTGGAGCGAACCGTTGTCCATATGGCTCTTCTACATGGAAACGATGAGCGAGCAGCGAGTCAACGTCAAGCGCATCTTGAGTGGCGTATTCCACAAGCTGTCCATCTCGGCTCGCCGATACCAGACGCTGAATTCCCTGATTTCCGATCTCTGCGCGCGGTTAATTTCGCTCTCAAAGAGCAAGACTGAAGGATTCGAGCAGCTCCTGGACGCGAAAGCGGTCGTCATGTTGACCAAGCTGGATGCGTATGCGAGCTCGCAGCGGGTGGACAAGAAGCTGCTGGAATTCGCGCGAGATGTCGTCGATGACAAGCGCGATGGAGCGCGTATTCTGCGTTTCCTGATCATCCAGAACTTCGGCGAGCATTTGATCGGAAGCACTCGGGACAAGCCGTCCAAGTTTGCGGACGATGACCTCGATGGCACTGATCGAGTCGACTTGAAGGTGAGCAGAGAAGAAGCTGCCGAGTTCAAGTCTTTGCCAAACCGAGGCAAAGCCACTCTGTTCAACCAATTGGCCAAGAGCGCCAACCCGATGGACGAACTTGCTGCTCTGGCGTACGATGGGAATACTGTGTCGATCTACTCGTACACTACACCGAGAAACCAGAACGAGGGGGGCGAAGACGACGAGAACTGCTTCAGTGAAGTGACTAGGGACACAGTGGAGAGAATGAGTTTCCCCGTCTCGCTTGTTTACTACATTTCCGGCGAGAAGTTCCCTGTGAACCTGGGTATGCGGCCGACGCCAGAGGAACGAGAGCTGGCGTTCAAGTTTCGTGTAGGAGGCAGTAACTCGTGTGGCCTGACGTGGCAGCAGCAGAGGAATAATGTCAAGGCGTCGACCGGTAGTCGCAGTCTGTTCTCACTTCCTGTCCGACCGCTGAAAACCAAGACGAAGAAAGGAACCAAAGAGGCCAAACTGCTAGCTGTGTACGCTGATCGTCTGTTCACTGGTGACGAGACGAGAATGTGGTGCACGAACTGCACGTTGCTACCCCCGACTAGTCTGTGCTACTACCCGATCATGTTACTCGTTACTGCTCCACGTTATGCGAATATTCAGCTGCACATGGATGCTGAAGCTGGCGAGATTTTGCTGGTCAAAGTGGGGGCACAAGACGCAACGTTCCCTCTCAAAATGGCGCTGAAGGTTGAAGTGCTGGCAACGATTAATGCAGTGCGCTCGGCGTTGTCGGACGCATTAAATGCGACGGTGGGAGCTCGGAGAGTCTGCGTGACCGACTTGTTGGCATTGTCGGACGACTCGGTTTTCATGAAGGAGAGCAAGGTCAACGCGAAGCGATGCAAATGGCAGCGCATGGCAATGAATGGACCGGGCAAGGCGATGCTGAAGGGAGGAGAGACGCCAGCGCGCTTCCCGGAGCTCTTTATGGCTTAGGTATGTGTTGTGGCGGTGGAATTTTTTAACTGCTTGGTATGGAGGTGATCATGGAGGGTCGTCTAATCAATTTATCGTGACGGTAATTCTTGCAATTGAAGTGTGTGTTCTGGTGAAGTTGCCGTTTCTTTAGGGGATCATCTATTGACAGTGTGGCAGTTACTTTGGATGACCCTCCGTTGTCTTGAGTCGTCACGGTGCTGGACCAAGAAAGAGGCTTAGAGGATGCATGTTGTGCCGTCTACCGACGCCCTTCGTCAGTAAACGCAACCAGCAGCTCGCAGAACAAGTATGCCCAAGGGGACAGAGTTCTTCAACGCCGCGTCCACGGACAGTGCATCAACCAAGACGGCAGATGTCAGAGGACGCAGCGGGTCCACATCATCGGCCAAGTATCGTGTTAGCTCTCGACCGACCAACCTGCCGCTTCCAAGCTCAACAGATGCGGCAGACACTTCGTCTCGCTCACCCGAGCTGCGGCTGAATGCAGCCAACATGTCAACACTACTCAAACGCATGAGCAAGAATTCATCGAGTACTGAGACGAGTGGGGAGCAAAGGAACGCGCGCTTTACTCTCGCAACCGAAGCTGTATCTCCACCAAGAGGATTTGGAGCGGCTGGGACGCCCAAGCTGCCGCAGAAGCTGCGGCAACACGTGAGTCGACTACGAAATCAGTTTGCGTTCGGGTCTAACTCGGCGTCGTCAAGGACGTTAAATCTGCGTGATCGAGGGCTTCCGCCTGCTGGATCTCCCCAGAAAGCCACACGATCCAGCATAGTAGCATCCTCTATCAACTCCAAGCGCTTCTCCATTGCCGCGGTAGCGATGCAACACGCTCGTCGATCCAATCAGCTCCAGCAGCTTCTAGCGACCAAAGAGGTTGAAAAGCCAACAACATACTCAGTCCCTGTAGCATCCAAACGACCGCTGGAACCGGAGATTACCGCCTCAAACCCGAGCACGTTTCATGATCTCCTCCGCCCGTTGCAGAGCAGCTTGAGCTGTGCAAGTTTAAACGCTGGGTGGTCAAGTGACGAAGAAGACGAAGCTGAGCAACTGTTTCGCCAGAGCGAAAGGGAAAACAGTCGAATGTTGCGAGTCTGCTGCTCGATCGATAACTTGATGCTGTCGATAGGGGACCAGGCGCAGGAGCAGAAGCAACCTGAAGCAATTATCCGTGGTGCTACTCGAGATCTCGTCAAGCTTATTCAATTCGCGATGAAACAGGTGATTTCAGTCATCTTCGACAAGACTGACGACCAGACGAGTAACAACGGCAGCCCCAGCCATACTGTTGGAGTGGAGTTGGACGGGAAGGAGGCACAGTACGCGATGGAGTTTCTGCTGGAAGTTAACGAGCGCATTGGCAGACTATACGAGTTTGCTCGCAGTGTGTTCGTGAACGAAGTGGATGAACTCCGACGACGGATAAAAGAAGCCGACGAGGAACTCGCCGCTGTTTCATTGAAAAACGAGCAACTTCAGACGGAGATGCGAGATCTGCGCGATTTCTACGAGCAGAACAATGCAACCTCAGCTGATTCCTTCCCAACCAGTAGCTCGGATCCCAGGCATCAAGCGCTGGATTATCGTAGCGATGACCCAGCGATTTTAGCTCTCTCACTTCCCGAAATCCCGGGAGTTGGTTCAGAGGCAGGCGGGAACGAAAACAGCGCCTTGACGCAGCAGTGTCACGAGCTATCGCGCCTGCTGGAGCTGGCCAAGCAGGAGATTCGGTTGAGTCACCACGAACGTGACGTTCAGAAGGCTCGTGTCGCCGAAGTGTCGAGTGCACTGTACCACGACAGCGAGCTCGGGATGCTTCGAAACCAGCTTCAGAGTGAGAAAAAGCGTGTGCGTGTCCTGGAGAGAGAAAATCTGACCCTGCGCGAAGAACAAGTGACGAAGCAGCAGTCTCTCGAGGCATTGCAAGCGGCGGGCCCGACTGCAACTGCAGATGCTGCCAATAACGGTCCCTCCGCTTGTCGCCCCTGTCGGCCGTCGATTGATTCAGCAAATACAACTGCAGTAGAGCAACAGCGAAGTGTAGCGCCTCTTAACGACTCGCCTGGAGAAGCTCCAATGCTAGCGAGTGAACTGACGATTGAAACCATAAGCAACCAGTTCATCCTTTCGAACTATGAAACAACTCTCCCGAGCGCGTTACAAGATGGCGCTCAAGGTCCTGCCCTCAACTGGTTTTCACGCATCGTACACCCTCCGCCAGTAGCAAACGCACGAAAGCCTCGCAAGAAGCAACTGGACGCGAAGCCTGAGCAGCGATCTCCCATGGAATTAAGTAACTTTATTGCTGGTTTGCTGATGACAGACAAGCAGGTTGCTGTCGCAAAGGAAGAGTCGAAAGCACGCAAACAAGGGAACGTGCCGACCTTAATCCCTCCGATGAGAGCACTGGCAGCTCGTTCAGCGGAGGGCTCAGGCTCACGTAAAACCGCCAGCAAGACGCGGAGGCCTCAGTCAGCTGCAGCTACAAGCTCCTCGGGCAATGGCATCAGTTGCATCAACAGCGCAGAAGCTGAGGAATGCAATGAAGAGATTGTTGCGGGTTGTCTCCAGCTAGCATGGGCCTTTTATCAGCGATTCTTAGTCGCGGTTGAAGCTCAAAATCTCCTCGGTAACCGAGGAATTGGCGGAGATCCAATGTTCGGGTCAAGCGTTTGCTCCAGTGCTGGCAAGTCGGCGTCGGTATCGCTGTCCCTGATTGTTTTTCACTTCTTCTTGGAGCGATGCAGTCGCGAACAGGATGCTGTTCAAGAGCTGGAACAGTTTGTGCGCTGTCTTCACAGCGTACGGAGTGCCTGTTACAGCTTGGAATTGTTTTGCCAGTTTTTGGAGGAATCGTGTTCACGTCAAGAGCTCTGCTTCTTCTTGTGGCTTTCTCAAGCGATGGATGACATCCGGCTTGGTATTCCGTACGACGACCCTCTTCCAAGCTACTACGAGGGTGCAAATAGCCACCAACCACAATTTATCTGCGTGCTCAAGGCAACATTCCTTGCGAGATCCATCTTCAGACTGCTTCACTTTAAAGTTTTATGTCGACCATCAACAGCGAGGAAAAGTAAACGTCGAGGCAAAGCCAAGCGGGGTCCTACCAAGGGGAGTAGCCAGAGCATTCCTGTCTCTGTAGTTGCACCAACATCCCCGTCCGCCTCTCCACAGCGTAAACCCAAGACGCGGTTGGGCGAACTATCTGCCGCTCTACTTGTACCTGAGATTGCCGCCGTGGACGTGCCAGATACCGGACAAGTGGAGCAAAAGCAGATCCCTGAACATGTTGCTGCTCAAACTGCGCTTCGTGAAATCATTGAAAAGAACCAGGGGGAGTCCATCTCATTGGAGACTTTCAACAATCTGTTAGTAAAGTTTGCGGTCGTACCTTCACCTGAAGAGCTGGCAGCGCGATTGGGGCCGTTCTATCAGCCTACAGGAGACGAACGTAAGATACCAACCGATGTCTTCCTGGCGTTGCTGATGGAAACGTACAAGCTCCAGCTCCAGTGGGAACGCGATCAGTTGCGGGCGCTATTTGTTCATATAAACCACCAGGAGGAAATGCAGCAGCGAACAACCGAGACGTTGACTAAGACAGAGGCCGCGAATGGCAAGGGAGATCAACCCAAAGCTGGTGAGGAAGAGAAAAAGCGGCCCAAGGTGAAGCTGAAGAGAGGGAAGGGTCGTCATGGAGCGACGGAGTCTAGTGGGGGGAGTAAATATCTGCACGGTTTGTCCCGCAACGTCTTACGCGAGCTGCTGCTGCAATCCGGAATTGTTCAAGACAGCGATGTGGCTCAGATGGATATGGATTGGGTATTTGCTGAGCTCTTAAAGGGAGCTGGAGGCGTAGCTGCTGGTATCACTTTTGACAGTTTATTTGACGTGTTGCAAAAGATGAGATGGTTAGAAAGCACGAAGCTGCGTGTTGATGCACTGATGGAAGTCACAGGCGTGATATCAACGAAGCGACAGCAGAGTCGGGGCGTCAAGTCTCCTACCAAGTCAAAACGGGCATCACCTGTGGTCTTCCCAAGCCCGACTGCTATCGCAATCCGTGAAAAGTGGCGTGTGTATGCTCGACATAGTCTAGCTCTATGCAACAACGATCCCAATGTCTTCATCCGTCGTCACACCCAACGATTATTGCACTATGTGGATCAAGAACTCGGTCAATCCGAGAGTGACAGTGCGGTCAATTGTATCCGTGAGTTTCTCGCATTTGCCTGGCGATTAGCAGCCAAACGCAGCAGGAATGAAGCGTCTGCACTAAGGCAGACCTGCTTAACGGAGATATATCTCGTCAGTCAGGCACTACGCCCTTGCATCGATTCCATGTCGGGATACCACGGGCAGTTTGCTGCTGTCGAAGATAATTCTGCTGGAGAAGACAATCCGGTAATCCCTCAACGCCGATCGAGCGACGCTGTCGTAATCATGAAGGACGCGCTTCATAGTTTCTATGATACTTCTCGAATGAATCTCAGCCAGTTCATCAAGGACAAAAGGGCTCGCACCGATTGCGCATCTGGACAACTGCACGAGCTGGAGAATGTGCTGACACTGTACGCAGCTCACATTGAACATCTCTTTCAACGGTTCTCAGAAGCGCGCTACAACTGCTCGCCTCAGGTTCCTTTTCTTCGATGGAGGGCCATGATGTATGAGCTCGAGCTCGTGCACCCTCGCAATCTCCCCGTTGTAAGGTTACAAGCTCTCTTTAACAGCGTCGTGAAAGCTTTAGAGCCTGCCAGTTCGACTGACGGCTCGCTAGATCAAGAAGTTGGCGTGGGGAAATCGCAGTTTTCGGAGCTGTTTGTCAGAATTGCGATTGAAAGGCATCGTGTGGCATTAACTCGCAAACGAGAGAAGGCTCAACTGGCAACAACCAAGAAGACTCAAGACGATAACAGAGAGACCATGCTGGAAGCCGCGGAGCTCGCGGCTTGTCCGGCACGAATCATGGCACAATTCTGTCGCAAGATTCTCGCCCCACGGGCTTTTGCGAGCAACAACCGTCTTGTCGAGCGAAACTTCGCTGCAAAACTCAGCTGTCCTCTTGTAGGTCGCGCACTACTCGAACACCGCTCGTTCCTACGCACAGTCTTTTTCTTTTACGCCAAGCAAGATGAAGTCGCCGAGGACGAACGTGCCGCACGACAAGAACAGGCGCTACTTCGCGAGCTACGGGAAACCGGAGGCAGCCTAAATGGAAATGCAAATCACGCTAAAGGCCCAGATCGTTCTGCAGCAGAAGAAAACGCTGCTCTCTTGCGGGCCGACCCAGGCTCCGACTTTCAACTGGAAAAGACCAAGCGAAGCTCCATGAGTTTTGGTGAGTTCCAGTCCTTTCTGGCTGCCTTTGATCTGCTTGATGGCTCGAAGCGCAACGGCAACAAAGTGGCTCTCAGTGATGCACAGCACGTCTTCTCCTCCGTGATGGCTCTCGACAACGACGACACATTGCAGCTCGAGTTCGACGAGTTCGCTGCTGCCATCGTTGCTCTTGCCGTGCACTTGGATCCAAGTCCCTTCTCGTTGTGGCACCAGAAACTCGACAAGTTTGCAACGAAGCTTCAAAAAGCCTGGGAGACGCAGAACGCAGAGCTGCCGTGAATGGACCTGCTAAAGAATACGCTGCATTAATGAATTACGAGTTGACGTCGCCCCCCCCCCTCTGCTGGCGTCTGCCACGTTGGGTTCCTCATCTTCAGACTCATTTGAGTCCTCATTGTCAGGCTTCTTCTTGGTCTTCGGCACAATCTGATCATAGCCTTCCGCCATCAACTCTTCCAGCAGCTCCTGCTTCTTGCGGTTGTTGACTACCAGCTTGCCTTCCACGACAGCGAGAACAAAGCGAGCCTTGTTCGACAGGAGCTTGATCTGGTCCTGCAGCTTCTGCAGCATCGCCTTCTTCCTGCGTCCGTAGTACTCGAGACGGATCCCGTAAAACTCGGCCATGATCTCCTTGGGGTTTTCGTACTTCTTGATGTGTCCGGCAGCGTCAAACAGGTGCATGTTGGAGGTAGAGAGGGATGATTCGAGCTTGAACTTCTTTACGATTCCGCCCGGGGCCTTCGTGACGTCACTCAGCGCCTTTTGTTCCATTGTGATCGTGAACAGCACCTTGACATCGGTGTGGTTTTCCTTAAAGTCCTTGATCGTACCCGCATCCAGAAGTCCCTCCAAAAACTGCTTGTACGTCTGCGTCCAGGACTTCACTGGGAGCTCCGAGACCACGAGCGTGCTGTCGTCCGTAACTTCGTACAGGCCCTGGACAATGTAGTTGCCCGTATCAGTTCCGCGCGAGTTCGCCTTCTCAACGATATGGCCGGTAAATTCACGGTACCACGGGGTAAGTGGAGCTATTTCCTCTCCGTTGATCATCTGACGCAGACCCTTGATGATGTCGAGCGGGTTGTAGTTGGGGGACCAACCCGTTCCGATACCGTCGCTGCCGTTCACGAGCACCATGGGGATAATGGGGATATACCATTCCGGCTCGATCGACTGTCCGTCTTCACTCAGATACTTGAGGCAGTCGTTGTCCAGGGGATGGTAGATCAGTCGAGTAAGCTGCTCCAAGTTGGTGAAAATGTAACGAGCACTGGCTGCGTCCTTGCCGCCCATCAGACGCGAACCGAACTGACCGATTGGGGGCAGAAGGTGGATGTTGTTGCTGCCGACGAAGTCCTGCGCCATATTCACGATACAACCCTGGAGACTCGCTTCTCCGTGGTGGTATGCAGAGTGCTCGGACACGTAACCAGCCAGCTGTGCCACCTTGAGCTCCGCCTGTCGTGTACAGAAAACCCAAGTACGTCAGAGCACTACAGACATCTGACAACACTGGAAGCAACTCACCCGAAGATTACGCTTGAAGCAGCAGAACAGGACTTTACGCTGAGACGGCTTGAATCTGACGCTAGGGATTGAGCGGATATTATCTGCCATGGAGAAAAGGATGAGCTCCTTGTTCACGAACCTGTCAAGAAAGCAGCACGCACAAAGCACACAGGTCAGCCCGATGACCTCAATAGACCCCACCCAGCGCGATAAGCGTACTCTGGGTAGCCCATCTCGTCCACGTCGTAGTCCACATAGGTGCCAGGCTCGTAGCCTCGAAGCCAATCCTTGCGGTCCTCAACACGCTTCTTGGAGAACGCCATGTCAATCACATCAGCGTCTCCATCTCCGTCGTACGTGAACCTAATCTGATGGGTCTGCAGGTCGGACAAGTACTCTTTGGTTTCTGCGTCCGTGCTCGTACCGAGACCCTTATAGAACTTGATGATCCAGCCGCGTCCCTGGTTGGTTCTCTCCCGCCAAGCCTCGTACTCTGGCATCGTGTAAAAGACCTCCTTTGTGCGGCCCTTCGTGCACTTAACGATCGGAGTGATGAACTCTTGCAGAAATCCGTCCACGACCAGCAGCGACGGCCAGAAGTGGTGGATGAGATTGATCACCAGGCCCTTGATGTGGCTACCATCGTGATCCTGATCGGCCATGATCATCAGATGCCCGTAGCGCAAGCCCTTGGTCGATTCGTACTTCTGTCCGTACTTGAGGCCGAGGATCTTGACCACATTTTGGATTTCTTCGTTCTTGAGGATCTGCGAGTGGCTGGCTTCGCGGACGTTGAGCATCTTACCTCTCAGTGGGAAGACTCCGTAGTAGTCTCTGCCAACCACCGCAAGGCCGCCCACAGCTACCGTCTTGGCGGAATCTCCCTCGGTCAGGATCAGCGTGCAATCCTTGCTCTTCGCGGTGCCGGCGTGATTGGCATCGTCCAGTTTGGGGATACCCGTGAGACGCGACCGCTTGCCGCTGCTGCCACCTTGCGTCGCAGCTCTGCGGTCTGCTTGAGCGCAGCGAACAACAGAATCTTCTCCACCAGGCCGCTCTTTTCAAGTTGCTTGAGGAATTTGTCGCTGAGGTTGAAAGTTGACCCAAAGCTGTTGGCTCGAGTCGTCAGCGTCTCCTTGGTCTGAGCAGAGGAGCAGTTAAACACGTGTGAGCCAAATGACTTAGAACGAACGGTAAGACCACCATTACTATGACGCCAAAGGCCAAACCTGAGAGTCGAAGGCGGGGTTGTCGATCAGCGCGCTCACGTAGACGAACATGTGGTTCTTGATGTAGTTGGGCTTGACAGCCTCGCCCTTGTTCTTCTTCTTCAGCACGCCGACCAGTTTGGCCGTGATCTGGTCCACGATGTACGAGACATGCTGTCCGCCTTTTGTGGTACAGATGCCATTGACGAAACTCATTTGCTGGAAGCCATCCTCGCTCATCCCCACTCCCTTACTATTTTGAAACTTATGATAAAACCGGTTTTTGGGTCATACAGTAGTAGAGATTCTTTAATAGTATTTACATTGAAAAAAATCCCCAGTGGTTACCTGCTTAAATATCTTACCCCCCTAGTGGAGTCTGGTGTCTGTCTGTCAGTCCGTCCGTAACGGGCTAGGGTTAATAAATGTAACGCAAATACGCGCGTTCTACTGGCTGCCGAGCGCAGCGAAGGCGGCCTTGATTCGCTAAAATTGCAATATGTGGTGTACATATTATATGTGGTCTACACATCGTACTTTAAATGCACAGTTCAAATTTTATTTTGCTCTCATTTTCAGCTGCGGTATGCAAGGCCACGCGAAGGGCGCTGCCTGTGCACGCGTTAGTTAGCATTAATAGGAGGCGTTGACGTGCACACACATACAATATCGTCGTAGGAGCTGTTGAAATTTTTTGTAGGCCCTGGTGACTTATATTTAGGCCTCAATCGAAACTTTAGTACTTATAGGATATATAATGATATTTAGGCTTCGTAGTACTTTTAATTAATAAAACTTACAAAACTTTTGAGTAATACTATGTTTTGAGAATTTTATATTTTTCTTGCAGACGTTTATAGCAGTACTACAAAAAATTAATTAGTTGCGCAAGAAAAAAAACGCATGTTATTACTAAAACTAATCAATTTAAACCAAAGTACCGGTATTATATTTGCGTTAGATAAAGATGCACAATTTATTACTAATATTAAATATTCGAACACTTTTAAAATGTGAATATAGTGGCTTCCCACCATCCCACCCCACATAACCATGTACACCACTCCGCCGCCGATAAAAAAGGATCGTATTCCTTTGTATTCGCGCGCGTAGTGTACGACCTTAAGAGATTGTGCGCACTTTTCACCACGATATGTAGCATACATCAAACAAAATAAAACAGCGTTTGCGATTGAATTAGCGCGGAGGCAAGTGGATAAACAAGAACACGAAACACAGAGGAACACCGGCGCACACTATGTACACGATGGGGTAGAGGGAAGAACACGAAGCACAGAAGGCCACGGACGTTGAAAAAGGACTAAATTAATGAAGGCAGCTAGCCATTCTGAAAAGCACGAACCACGGACGAGCACGCTACCATGAAAACTTGGAATGGCAAGAATATGATGGGAGCGTATGGATCACGGAAAGTAACTGAAGTAATAACACCCCAACATGCTGAAAAACACGGGCCACGGAAACGGTAAGGTGCACGGAAAGCAATTCTTCCATACACCACGGTAGAACATGAAGCACAGACGATGAACCTAACACAAAGCCACAGGAGAGCATAAGCGGGAAATCACCGAGCATTGGAGCACGATACCAGGGTAGAGCCAAGCCACGGAGCACAGTGTTACGGTAGCTCACAATAGCTCGGACGACAGACCAACCACGATACCGCGAGATAATACGATTGCACGGACGGTGGTCCAGCCACTAAACCGTGAGATTTCACGCAGCAACGGGAGTTATAGACGGCAAATCGCGGAGCCACAAAAGGCGATTCCACGATTGCACGGGCGGCAGATCAGCCACGGAAGCACCGGGGAGCGCTTTTGGATATCACGATTGCACAACGTGGATCAGTATGCCATTGTTGAATATAATAACACGGGAAACACAGATGCACTACGCGAGCACGAAAGCATAGGATAGCAGAATTATACTGCGCTCGCATGATAGCGCGATAACGCGGTCGATGAAGTCACACCAGGAGAGCACGTTACACGGGGGACGGATCCATATAACTACGGAATAGCACCCGTCGGCGAGGGTACCGTCGATGAGACGCCATGGACCATGAATGAATATGGACCACTAAACATGTAAACCCACTCAAGACCTTGGGAACACGGAAAAATAGCAGCCACGAAAGGGTGTCGTACTACTGAAAAGCATGAGCCCAAAAGAGAGAGCGCATTAACGGAAAAGGACAATATCCACGGAGGAACATAGACGCCAACCAGTAGTACGGAGCAACGAATACCGTACACAAGGTGGGTAACAGAGTTCCAGACGCGGTCGCTCAGACCTTACGGAAGAGGAAGGCGTTGGATACGCTTCCTGTGTAGGTAACACAGTGCCGCACGCGGTCGCCCAGACCACAACTGAAGAGAACGACGTCTGACACTCTTCCTGTATGAGTAACACGATACCGTACACTGCCACATGAGACTACGAAATGACAGGTGTTTTAAGTACACGACACAACATCGCACGGGGATGGCCGAAGCCTCGGGGTACAAGATCAGACTGAAAGCACACAACACACGAAGTACTTAAAATTGCGGCCACCTTATCTCCAACAAACCATGCCACTTTGCCGCGTAGCGGCGGCGAACGAGTGGAGTGTGGTCTGCGTCCGTCCGTCAGTCCGTCCGTAACGGGCTAGGGTTAATAAAACTCACGCTCATGCGGGCGTTCTACTGGCTGCCGAGCGCAGCGAAGGCGGCGTCGATTGGCTAGAATCGAATTATGTGGTGCACACACTGTATGTGGTCAACACATCGTACTTAAAATGTACCGCTCAAATTATATTTTGCTTTTATTTTCAGCTGCGGTATGCAAGGCCACGCGAAGGGCGCTGCCTGTGTGCGCGTTAGTTAGCATTAGTATAAGGCGCCGATAAGCACACACGTACTATATCGTCGTAGGAGCTGTTGAAAAAAATTGTAGGATTTGGTGACTCATATTTCGGCCTCAATCGAAACTTTAGTACTTATTGGATATAGAATGATATTTTAGGCTTTGTAGTACTTTTAAATAATAAAACTTACAAAACTTTTGAGTAATACTATGTTTTGAGAATTTCATATTTTTCTTGCAGACGTTTATAGCAGTACTACAAAAAATTAATTAGTTGCGCAAGAAAAAAACGCATGTTATTACTAATACTAATCAATTTAAACCAAAGTACCGGTATTATATTTGCGTTAGATAAAGATGCACAATTTGTTACTAATATTAAATATTCAAAATGTGAATATAGTGGCTTCCCACCATCCCACCCCACATAACCATGTACACCACTCCGCCGCCGATAAAAAAGGATCGTATTCCTTTGTATTCGCGCGCGTAGTGTACGACCTTAAGACATTGTGCGCACTTTTCACCACGATATGTAGCATACATCAAACAAAATAAAAACAGCGTTTGCGATTGAATTAGCGCGGAGGCAAGTGGATAAACAAGAACACGAAACACAGAGGAACACCGGCGCACACTATGTACACGATGGGGTAGAGGGAAGAACACGAAGCACAGAAGGCCACAGACGTTGAAAAAGGACTAAATTAATGAAGGCAGCTAGCCATTCTGAAAAGCACGAACCACGGACGAGCACGCTACCATGAAAACTTGGAATGGCAAGAATATGATGGGAGCGTATGGATCACGGAAAGTAACTGAAGTAATGACACCCCAACATGCTGAAAAACACGGGCCACGGAAACGGTAAGGTGCACGGAAAGCAATTCTTCCATAACACCACGGTAGAACATGAAGCACAGACGATGAACCTAACACAAAGCCACAGGAGAGCATAAGCGGGAAATCACCGAGCATTTGAGCACGATACCAGGGTAGAGCCAAGCCACGGAGCACAGTTTTACGGTAGCTCACAATAGCTCGGACGACAGACCAACCACGATACCGCGAGATATACGATTGCACGGACGGTGGTCCAGCCACTAAACCGTGAGATAACACGCAGCAGCGGTAGTTATAGACGGCAAATCGCGGAGCCACAAAAGGCGATTCCACGATTGCACGGGCGGCAGATCAGCCACGGAAGCACCGGGGAGCGCTTTTGGATATCACGATTGCACAACGTGGATCAGTATGCCATTGTTGAATATAATAACACGGGAAACACAGATGCACTACGCGAGCACGAAAGCATAGGATAGCAGAATTATACTGCGCTCGCATGATAGCGCGATAACGCGGTCGATGAAGTCACACCAGGAGAGCACGTTACACGGGGGACGGATCCATATAACTACGGAATAGCACCCGTCGGCGAGGGTACCGTCGATGAGACGCCATGGACCATGAATGAATATGGACCACTAAACCTGTAAAACTCACTCAAGACCTTGGGAACACGGAATAACTAGCAGCCACGAAAGGGTGTCGTACTACTGAAAAGCATGAGCCCAAAAGAGAGAGCGCATTAACGGAAAAGGGCAATATCCACGGAGGAACATAGACGCCAACCAGTAGTACGGAGCAACGGACGCGTACGAATTAGCGATACCGTACACTGCCACATGAGACTACGAAATGACAGGTGTTTTAAGTGCACGACACAACATCGCACGGGGATGGCCGAAGCCTCGGGGTACAAGATCAGACTGAAAGCACACAACACACGAAGTACTTAAAATTGCGGCCACCTTATCTCCAACAAACCATGCCACTCCGCCGCGTAGCGGCGGCGAACGGCTAGTCTTACCCCCCTAGTGGAGTCTGGTGTCTGTCTGTCAGTCCGTCCGTAACGGGCTAGGGTTAATTAATGTAACGCAAATACGCGCGTTCTACTGGCTGCCGAGCGCAGCGAAGGCGGCGTCGATTCGCTAAAAAGCTGTCGAGCGCAGCGAAGGCGGCCCCCATTGGCTAAAATCAACATTGTGTTTCTTACATATTATATGTGGTCTACACATCGTACTTAAAAGCACTGCTTAAATTTCATTTTGCTCTCATTTTCAGCGTCGGTATGCAAGGCCACGCAAAGGGCGCTGCCTGTGTACGCGTTAGTTAGCATAATTAAAAGGCGCCGATAAGCACACACGTACTATATTGTCGTAGGAGCTGTTGAAAGAAATTGTAGGCTCTGGGGACTTTTATTTCGGCCTCAATCGAAACTTTAGTACTTATTGAATTTAGAATGCTGTTTTAGGCTTCGTAGTACTGCTGTACTAATTTAATTTACAGTATTATTTTCTTAGTACTATTATCAAGGCATTTCATATTTTTACTTGCAGTCATTTGTAGTAGTAGTACACATAAAAATTATATCAGCGTTTAATAATAAATAACAATTGTATTACTATTAATAATAATGTGAAAACTTTAAAATATGACTATTGTGGCTTACACCCCTGCACCTCCGTAATAAACTGTTGTCTTCCTTTGTATTTGCGCGCGTAGTGTGCGACCTTCAGATATTATGTGAACTTTCCAACAATATACGTTGTGTACATCAAACAAAATGGGAACAGCGTTTGTGATTAAGCTGGCGCGGATGCACATGTCTAAGCAAGGACACGAAACACGAAGGAATACCGACCTACACTATGTACACGATGGGATAGAAGAGCAACACGAAGCACGGAAGGCCACGGACGATGATAGAAGACTTAGCCGATGCAAACCACGAAGTTTTATAAGTAGCGTGAAAGATGAAAGAGCACGCAGCCATGAAAATGACAGATGGACAGAACATGACAGGAACGTACAGGCCACGGAAAGGAACTAAATACATAGACACCCCAGCATGCTGAAAAGCACGGGCTACGGAAGAGCACGGACGTTCGAAGCCACGGTAGAACACGTATCGGTGAGAGTGCACAGAAACAATACTCCAACAACACCACGGGTAAACATGGAGCACAGTCAACCGACCAAACCTGAGCCCGCAGGAGGCCAGATACGGGAAATCAGAAATCATCAATCTTTGGAGCACGATGCCTAGGTAGAACATGAGCTCACCGATCCACGGAGCGTGACACTACGGTAGCTAACGATAACACAGACGACAGCCCAGCCCCGACACCAGAGATAACACGACAGCATGGACGGTGGGTTAGCCACTAAACCATCGGAGAACACGCTGCCACGCGAAATCACCGAGTCACGGAGCACCATACCAGTGTAGAACCTGAGCTTACCGAGCCACGGAGGACAGCAGTACATGATAACACGATTGCACGGACTGCGGACCGCCCACCAAATGCACAGGGGGTGGGCTTGGTATGACCACGATTACACACCGTGGAGCACGATGGCATCGTAGAGCACGATAACACGGACAACGCAGATGCACCACACGTGCACAATACCAAAGAAAGCATAACCACACCGCGATTGCACGATAGCGTGATATCGCGGTCGATGACACTTCATCAGAAGATCACGATGCACGGGCGACGGAACCACACGACTGCGTGGAGGCACCAAAGCACGGAATAGCACCCTTTGGTTAGGGTACCGGCGATGGGAGGCCAACGGCCATATCGGACAGGTACCACAATTGTGGTACATGAAGTGGAAAAAGGCCAGCGGACTTTATTTGACAAGTAAAGTAATTTTGTGTAATCATTATGTTTGGAGGAAGATAGGCAAGATTTGTCGTTCTGTACTGAATCTGTAGAGAGCCTGTTGTGTCTAGTTTATAGGCGGCTCAGAATCGCCTAAAACGGCCTGTGGGCTGAGAAAATCGAAAAAAGCTGAAAACAAGCAAATTACACTAGAGAGTCATGTGCTCTCTAGCAGGCAAATAATAAAATGAAACTGAACTTGGCAATCATCCGGATAAATTGACTGTCCGGATACTTGTTGGACATCGACAGCCAGTCACTACTGAACGCATTTCATTGGGCAACCATTTTCCAATGAAATTCTGCCGTTTGGCAGGCCAGAATCTCTATCAGTCGGCGATACACAGCCACACGTCGTACCCGACAATAAGATCGAGGCCTCACTCGCTCTTTTTTCGACGCTACTGCGCAGACCTCTCAAATTGCACTGCTGCATGCAGCGCACACGGCGCCACGTCAGCCCCCCCCCCTCCAACCTCCCAATACGACAGTGTAGCTCAATGGATAGAGCGCAGGGTCTTGCCCTGAGAATGTTGGTTCGACTCCAACCGCTGTCATTCTGTGTATTGTTTTATTGTTGTTTGCTTGGGATTGTTAACTACCTCGAGCACGTCCTGTGTGTATCCAGGGGCGGGATCCCTTATTGCTGCGGTCTGGAGCAGGCGCTGGTGGCGCTCAATCTTGCTGTTCAGGACTCCCGCGCGATGGAGAGTGCGGAGGTGCTTGAGGACGGCGGCTGACCCGCGCGATGTGATCTTTCGCTCGGCTAAAAATGCAAGGACTGCTTCCTCCGCCCGTTTGCCCAAGTCGAGAACCTGATCGCGGTAGCCATGCGCTGCCGTGTCAAGTTCAAAGCCGTCGTCCAAGAAGAGTTTCATGAAGGCCACAAGCAGCTTGGCGTCCGACTTCTGCTGCTTTGAGATTTGAGATGGGTGCTTGCCACATCCTTGGCTCTTGCGCGTACCAAGCAAACCACGAAGCATGAAGGTGAGTGACTGAAGATCTGCGTTGCTTCTTCTTGGGTTCACTGACAGCTTCTTCTGCAGTGTGTATGTGGTGGCGCTTGTGTGTAGGCTTCATAGGATCGTTGTTCAGCTTTGCCTCGAGAGCGTCCATGCGCTGATCTTGGCGTTGAGTGTGCTCGATTAAATGGTTAATTACAGCGGCCTGGTGTCGAATTGTCTTCTGGTCGCTGGTGTCTTCGGTTTGCTTGCCGTCTTGCGAGGTTGGTTGTGCTTTGGTGTCGTTGCTTGATTTGTTGCAGGGTGATGCTACGGATACCAAGTGCGACGACCATCCGAGCAGTTCTGCGATGGAGCAGCCACTGTGAAGGACGCATGCTTCGATGCGCTTGACGGCTGGAGCTTCAGGGTTTAGCTCCTTCAGCAAGGGGTAGTGGCGAAGCACACACGCGGTAAGAACATCAAGAACGGACTGGTTGACGTTGTGGCTTGTTGTCCCAAGGTCTTGGCAGGTAGCGAAGAGGATACGCTGAGCAGCTTCGACTTTGGTACGCGCCTGCGCGTCGAAGGATATGAGCTTCTGGAGAAACACCGGTGCTTCAGCGTCGTGACCGCTAAGTATCTTGCCGCCGCGACGAAACGAGTGGGACGTCAGCGCAACCTCGACACCTGCCGGTTTGGCGATGCGGTCCAGTACGCGGTTTACATGGGCAAAGATGGTCGGGATCGTGTGCAAGCCAGAAGTCGGAGCCGTCAAGCCTTGCGTCGTCGTCGGATGGTCGAGCATCTCCAACAACGGCACGTCAGGGGCCAGCTCGATGGCGGATTGACTTGGCTGCTCGGGCAGGTTGTCTATAACGTTTGACGAGGGGGCTACCTGGGTAAGAAGCGCCAGCGCGACAGCGAAGAGGGGGCACGTGGCAAAGTCCACGTCAGGGAAGATCGACAGGCCCTGCTCTTCGGATGTCTTCATACGGATGAAGCGAACGAAGAGTACCTTTCCCGCGTCGATGGACAAGTTCTGCTTCCGAAGATGCGCAAGGTCGGACGCTCGGCCGAACAGATACCACAGCAGGCATAGTAAGGCAGCGTCTTGGTAGTCACTTGGACAGCTAGCGTTAACATACAAATACATAAGCATTCTTTTTAAATCACCCTTTGAGCACGGTGGGGCTTTGGTGATGAAGCCACCACCATCTCGCTTCATACAAAAGTTGTCCAGTGTTTTACCCATTTTAAGCAACCGAGCCTCAAGTGCGGGTCTGTGCCGAGGGAACTGTTCGAGTAGCCATAGTTTAGCCTGCCGGTAGTATTGCATCGAAGTGTTTCTAGCCAACGGCTTGCCTTTTTTGCCCTCATTAAATGCAAGATACATACCAAACTTATCCATCACTGATACGAAACACTTTCCAGTCTCATCACGTTCAATGCAAGTTCGCACATACTCATCACTTACATTCTCCGTTTTTAGAAACTTCTTAAAAGTTGCCACTGCTGTTGCATTGGCTCTTTTTGTGTTTCCACACTCTAGTTCCGCTAAGCCCATTGCTCTTGTCGGATAAATGCAAAATATGCAAGTGATACGATGTTGACTTGCCTAATATGTTGCGATACACATATTTTTTATATTGCTCCGACCCGATACGTCGGAATGGCTGGCTTACATGACTCACCTAACCTCGTACTGTCTTATTGGTCAAAAATACAAATTACCGGGCTGTGACTGGACGATTATTTGCGCATAAATGATGATTGGCCTATTTATTCCATACAAAATTCAAGTTTGGTCGGATACATAGTCATATTCAACCATAAATGATGATAATATTTTTGAGCGACCACAACTTCTTCAGTTTTAAGCATTCTGCAGCTTATAAGGGCTCAAAAGATAGAGAAGACGCCCCGCTTTCGTTTAGAGTGCTTAAATCGCAATTCGTACTTAGGTTCATAAGTAACATTTTGTTTGACGCAGTCTCACTCAAGTTTGGAGGAGGCTGACAATTTTTTTTGTCAGCCTCCTCCAAACTTGAGCGAAAGTCCGACGACTACCGACTTTAAAAACTGTGGACCACATCGTGTCATTTCTCGATCGGAAAGCAACAAAGCAACCGATCAGCGATGGCGGACAAGCAAAAACCTCACGATGACGTCCTTACGCGACTCGTGCGCGACTTGGAAACGAAGACGACTTTGTGCTACGTCAAGGACTATCCTGGAGTGGAGCTGAAGCAGTTAAATTATCACGTGAAGAAGCTCGGTCCACTGGTGAACCCCGTTTTTGGCGAGCAGCCGGCGTTCTTCATCGACGAAGGCCGCTTCATTCCCTATCGAATGGTCGTGTATGGCATTATGAAGGTGGCGGCCAAGATCGCAGGGCTCCTCGGAAGCTGGGCAAAGTGGTCTGGAGAAGGAGGCAGAGTGACAACCTCGCAAGGGGCGTTCATTCTGGAGCAGCGCCCCGGAGGGCCCAACGTGAGAATGCCCGACGTGACATACACACCGCGAGATGATGACAGGAATTTGACTCGTGAACAGATATGGACGTATCGTGGCGATCCCTTTGTTCCCACCTTTGTTGTTGAGATTGATAAGCTCTCTGGTCGAGGCTCTCAACGCAGCGCTCTTGATCGAAAGATGCGAAATGAATATTTCCAGCACGGCGTCCAGTTGGGTTGGCTGATCGACCCACGCCCAGACTTTCAGCGGATGTATGAGTACTATCTCGACGACAATGGAGACGTACAATGCTCTGACAACACTGCGTGGAGAGATCTTGACGGTGGTGATGTGCTTCCTGGTTTCAAGATACGCGCACCTGTGTTGGAAATGGTCTTGGGCCAGGATTCAGGTTCGTCGTCAGAAGATGAAGTTGATCTGGTGTGTCCCTTTCCGCAACAAGCGATTCCGTTCGTATGGTGCATGTGTTGCTCATGTCGAATGGCACCGTGAGGAGAGATCTATCTCGAAGTACTTAGCCAAGCGTGAGAACTCATAGCCATCCAGTGTGGCAACTACGCTTCGACAAGTTCCTATCTAACCATATTGCAGAACTCAAAGCTTGCGATCTAAAGCATAGTTGGCGGCGCTGACTGATTTCTTATTCCTGATTGGTGGCTAAGAGAAGATAATAAAAAACTATCTATTGTTTTATAAATGCGAGATGAGAATGGCAACAGACGCTTTGATAACTTTCGTGAATATCTGCCCGATTCGCTCCGATTGGTCCACTTCTATCGAGTTGGTGTTGTATCAAAGCGCGATGAAGAAGCGGACGGTGCTGGAAAGAAATGGCGCAGCGATTTGGAGGAGATTCGAGGCATGAGCAACAACGGATTGAGCGATGATCAGCCACTCAGTAAAGTGGTCATTTTCCTAGAACTGGAGGCGAAGAAGAAACGAACGATGAGCCCCACGGGAGTTGTTTCTAGAGAGGTGAGAAGAGTTGCATCAGCGCTTAGTATTTGATCCAGAAGAAGAGGAATCTGAGATCTTCGTTGTGGGGTCGACCATACTACCCTTTGAGGACTTGAGGATTCTAATTAGTTCTTTCTCATTCATAACAGTAATGATGGATTTGAAAACAAGAATGCAACAACAACAAATTTAGGACTCCCACCCGAGATACCTTTTTGTTGAAGCGTTGTACCGAGAGGGATACGAGTAGGGCATCACAGACGAGGTCGACCGAGTTACAGGTAACATTAGGAGACAGGTAAGAAACGTTCAGTCCACCGTAGCTTTTGACAGCTGTCGCTTAACTTCGTCTAACAATCATGCCGCTATAACTTGTTGAACAAGGAGTAACTTGGCCAGGGAGATTTTTGTTGCCAGCAGTAAAAAAAATCCTTCTTCGTCGTAAAAACAGTCATCAACACAAAGGTGCTAAGCCCGTTACCTTTTAGGGCATAATTATAATCAAAATAGGCTTAAAAATCTAATCAAGAGTGCCTCCCGTTTATATGGGATACTTCCAACTTGGTTTCCCGAATGCAAAAAAAAGGCAGGTGTTGGAGGCCAGGATTATTTACATGGAACTGTACACGATTAAGGTCAGGATTAATCCTGGACGTCAAAACCTATCTTATTTAAGTAGCCATATGGGGAATATACGGGAAGTTTCGTTGAGGACGAGAAAGATACAAAACGTGTGGCTGTCCTTCTTCCAGGATTAATCATGTACGTCTCAGGATTAAATCATGTTTTGAAAATACGTACAGTAATGTTCGTAGCTTTTTACAGGATTAATACTGGAATTTCCATGGATAAAATCCTGATCAAAGATCTCTTAAAGGCTTTTATCTCGTCGATCGCATTGAGTTCCGTGCATGACAGGCTCAAGCTCACCATTCCTGTGCTTCAGTTTACTGAGATCGCTCTTCATTCTGCAGGGTCAAAGATGAAATGACATGTATTTGGGTTTTTGCAGGTCTTGAAAGGCAACCATCCAGCCAAAGCTACATTTAGACCCGCGTTTGTGCAACTTCTTGTTTCTGCGTTGGCTCCACTTGTTCTTCTTCGTGGACTGCGTGATTTCCGCTTCTTCCAGCCGTGAGTGCAGGTATATGTTCGCTGGTAGGGGTCAAATTGCTCTGGTACCAACTGCGAATCGTCTCCTCCCTTCCTTGTCTTCCTTAGGCGCTTGTTCCTCTCTGCTCTTGACATTGTCTCCTTCACTGGTAACACTTGCATCGTTCTCTGGCAGTAATCGGCAAAGTAGGTTTGCCATGCCTCCCAGCTTGTGTGCCAATTCACCGGCGCTTCAACAGGTACAAGAGCCAATTCAGCAGCAAATCCATCATCATCCGATTCTGAAGCACGCCCTGATTTTACATCCTCCACGTCGGGATAGTCACTTCCACGGTCGTTTCCAGGGATGGCGGGACCGCTACCGGTTTCTATCAAGTTGTCTTCTTCGTTACTAGCCGCTTCCGCAGCTTCAGACACTCCAGCTTCTTGCGTATCACTTAGGCCAGGACCTCGACGTCGCAAAGAGAGATCCCTGTTGCCTTCACGCGCGCTCCGGGCGCTTACATCGCTTCCGCCGACGTTACGCGTCATCTTATTGGGAAGCGGTAGAAACGCGAATAAGAAAAATCCGAATTTATACATTCCGGAAATAGGCGAATCGGGGATTTTATTTTACTTTCAATCATGGACAGACCCATGATTGGAATCCTGTACTAATCCATGTAAATAATCATGGCCTCCAACAGGCGCGAAAAAAAAAACGTCTTTGCGATAGCGTACTGTGCCAAAACGCTAAAAAGACTGCACAATCATTCATGAACAAGTCCTTGCGGATAAAGGATGCGGCTCATGACGAGATAAATTTTATCTTGGGTGCCTAGTCGTGCTTGTAGTCTATGTACGATGGTAGTCGGGACTGGAGAAGGTGGACTTCAAGTGCTGAGCCTGCACCTCCACCGTGTCCAACTGCGTTTCTGCAAGACGAAGCAGGAAGCTGCCAATGACACCAGGTCATTAGTACTGAACGTCTCCTACGTAATAAACGAGAAAAATATCCTGAGGGCACCTGATTCTCTCCGGATTGGTCTCTTCGTGTGCTTGGTCATACTCATGACGCAGGCGGCTACGCACGTAGTTGGTTCGGTCACGCGTCGGCATGTTCCCGGCCGCCTGCATGGAGTATATAGCTTCAGCCATGGTCTCTAGCGTTTTCACTCGTGGCTGCTGCACACATATTATTCACAACGGCCACGCACCCGGTAGATAGCGCGATACAGACGCAGCGCTTCCGCTCGCGTATTCACCATGATTGTAACTAAAAAAACTAATGTACAAATACACCAGTGACATTATTTACGGTAAGTAAACTTTGAAAGTTAGATACCGGTAAACGTTACGAAGATGTTCGCACGAAGCATTCGCCCAGTCTCCTCCCGCTCGCTGTCTCGCGCCATGTCCACCGCCACCGACAAGAAGTACTACATCCTGCGCTACGAGTATGTGGGTGATATTCTGGACCGCCGCGGGCCGTTCCGTGCGGAGCATCTGGAGCGCGCTGTTAGCGCCAAGAAGGACGGCCATGTCGTTATGGGCGGAGCACTTGTCAACCCGCCGGACGCCGGTGTCTTCGTCTTCAATGTGGCGGACAAGCAGACCATCGACGACTTTGTCAAAGCTGATCCCTACGTGCTGAACGACCTCGTCTCGTCCTACTCGATCCGCGAGTGGATGGTTGTCGTCTAAAAGAGCACATACACAAGTGTAGCCATCATCCGTTGCTACCTCAATAACACAAGTCAAAGGGTTCGATGCTGTGGTAGTGCGTGCACCTTTATTATTTGCAGACCTGCTGCTGTGCTGTATACATGTAACGTTTTAACCTGCCTAACTTGTCGCCTACTAGTTCTTGCGCAAGGAGCAAGTGTGTGTGTGTAAGGGGGGGGGGGGAAAGGAGGCAAGCTGCAGCGTTTTCTAGGAGCTGCGCGGGGCCTTGGTGTACGCGGTTCTGAGTTACGTGAAGAAAGGCTCGTTGTTGACAAACCGCCGCATCATGTCCAGAGAAGCCTCTGGTTGGTCTGTGGGCACGAGGTGGCCCGAGTTTAGCACCACCACATAACTCATGTTGCCTGCAGACTTGACCAAACCCGCCACTTTCCCATCCACCATCCAAGGCTGTCGCTTGGCCACACGGTACTTTGCTGTATCTTTCCAAGCCAGTCGATCGATGATGCGTCCAACGCCCAAGTTGTTGCACAACGAGCCATCCATGTTGCCAGCGTAGAACAGGAACTTGTAATTGTCCAATAAGTCGCGGAACACACCGATAGGTACGTCCAACATCTCGTCCTGCAGCAAATGACGCACCAATGCTGGCGCTGACGGAGATGTACCGTATACCCACCCGTCAACTGACGTCCACGGGGCCCCAGGAGGCACATTTAGCGCTCGACGCACAGCATCGTCATTAAAGTAGCTCGACAGCAGCGTACTCAGGTCCGCAAAGGTGTTCCCCGACTGGCGAATGTCATAAATAAATGGGTCCCCTGCGGCCTCATAAATCTTCTGGGTGACGGCGTGGCATACCCGGAAAGCGTCTACATCTCGGCCTTGTCGATGCAGCTCTTCACACACACTGATCTGAGCGTTCGCATCCTCGTACTGCTGAGAATCGATGAGCCCCAACGCGATTGCGAAGTCTGGGACCGAGCGGGTCTGCAAAACGGGCCACATGTCACCGTTGCCAACCGCTATCCCGGTCAAATTGATCACCACTTCATCGTTGTCTGTGGACTCACTGTTCTTCACGTGGATGTAGTGCGAGATTGACGGGACATATTTGCCAGCATAAGATTCCCCGCACACGTACAACGGGTTGCGTTTGTACTCCGGGTGACGCCTGAAAAATATCTGCAGACCGCGATAGAGCTGTTCGGCAACTTCCTCCTGTGTATCCACGTGGCCGATGTCGTCACGCACAGATGAATAGCCTGTACCGACGGGCTGGTCGAAGAACAGCATGTGCCCAATACTAGTCCACGAATGTTCGTGCGGGATCAGCTTGCGCTCTTTTGTGAGACGATAGGGACCCATTTCAGTCAGCAGCCCCGTCATCGACGACGATCCAGGTCCGCCATTGAGCCAGAGCAGCAGCGGTGTCCGGTCGTCGATCTGCATGGGCGCACGTGTCTCGAAGAACCAGTAGAAAAGCTTGCCAGCGTTAGAACTGTTCACTCCGACCAGGCCAGCATACTGTTCACATACCATACATAATAGTCGAGGCAGGGACCGCCAATGAGTCTAGACACGACCAACACAGTTACGCAGATCAATGCGAACGGCCAAAACGGCAGCAGCACCGACAGGAACACGCCACCCATGGTGTCGTCTCCTCTACGCAGAGAAAAATTCTGATTACTGCGACGCACCTGCTTCTCGCGCGGGGCTCCGAATCCGGGTAGGAACAGCACGCTGTCGTCTGACACGCCTTCCCTTCGACTGTTCTCCACCTCAGCGCGCTCAACATGTCGCAGCGTTGTTGTGGCCGTAGTCATCGTCTGTGCTGTTGCAATGTTCACCTCGTGTACCGGTATACCGGATATTGCTGGATCTTGCACTGACGCTGATAACATTGAGCCACCAAGGATGTAGAAGGATACTGCCACAAGTAACCCCACGACAGTCGCTGTGCGGATCATACGCGCCGTCACTCTGGTCGGAATTAATTCTTTGTTATGCAGACGTCTGGACTGCCGTGTGGGTTCTACTGTGCTCTCGCGCACGATAGATCCAGCCACGGATGCCACCGAGCTGGCTGGAGAATTCCACAACGGTGTGCCCTCATTCATAGCTCCGGCAAACTCGCTTCTTATCCTCCACTATTGACCGCAGCTGCTTGCACTCAGAGCACTCGGACCGTGCTCTCTCCGTCCCTCTCTCGAGCTCAGCTCTCTGCTTCCACAGCGGCCGCTCACTACCTTCGAGGTTTCTGCTTGGGATCTTTTTAGCGAGTGATAATGAATCAGATTTGCGCAAATTGAAGCCGGTCTGATAAAACAGTGCTTGTACTGTACTAGATAAAATTGAAATTCAGACTCCACTAAAATTATTTTATTAAAAAAGTAAAACTTTTTGCTGATTTTTTTTTCGCCGATCTGCACCAAAACTACCGGTAGTGCTTTTTAAGCTTAGTTTTTTTCTGAAGCAAAAATTGAAGAACGCAAAGAGGGGCGCGCACGAGGGAGCCACATCGATTGAAGCACATGGCCGGTCGACTAGCGGTTCAGTTATGCCAGGCCCCACGCATTTGAGCAGCAGTACGGCAACGGCGAGGGCACCAGCGATGCGGCCTCGGCAGGAGAAAAACCTCGTACAAGAAAACAGAAATACGAGCTGGAGCTGCTCCGCAGTGAGGATGCGACCCATTATCAGCGTCGGAACGATCAGGAGACACAGCTCATCGTCGGCGTGGGCTGAGTTGAACAAGGCCAAGTCGTGGATTCGCCTCACTGGCCGCAGATGTTGTATAAGGTTGCGGGGCGAGAACAAGGGCCACCGCCACCAGTAGCAGCAGTACAACATGGAGATGCTTTACAGCGTTACGCGGACTCAATACCTTACAAGTTGAATACATAACTACGTCGCATCAAGTGCGTAGACTAAGCGAAATGGTTAGCTGCCCCACGGGCATTGCTCGCGCTGGTCAGGGACTTGCCGCAGAAAAAATCTTTGTTGCTGCTGCAAATTGTTTTTGGTGTTAGTCAATTACATGTGTCATTGGAGAAAAAATATGTTAATGCTTGGACTTGAAAAATTAGAACTTGTTGCTGCAATGAGATACCACTCTTAGAGCGATGTCCAAGTAAAAAACATATTTAATTTTTTTGGCTGTTTATTTTGAGAATGTTGCTCGAAAAAAACCCAGGTGGTGCTTTTGATGGATTTTAAGTAGACAAAAGTTCCACACCAATTTTTTTAGTTAAGCACACTATTTATTTCCCAAAGTGTCGACATCAAGCAGCACGGAAGATGCGTTGGGACGTCGATTCCTGCTCCGAAGCTGACAGCGACGACGCCTCTATATCTTCAGACGATGCAAGCGACATGGAACTAGAGCTGGGGGTGTTTCCTGTTACTGCTTGTGACGGGGTCACACAGCACCTTGCGCTAGAGGAAGGTATCTTCCGAGAGTATACAAACTCTCAGTGAACGGCAGTTCACAGGTCCCCTCTTTATTTAAAGAGAGCGTAGTGACCTAAATAAGGTAGATTGTAAACTGAGTATATTTATAGGTAGGTTAAGTTTGGGTTTAATACAAACTATAAGTTACCTATAGAAATGCAATGTCTTTTGACCAATGGTTGGCTTTGAACGACCTTGGTACCTTGTACCAAATATCTCGGAGTATGACGTGTCATACACCTGCTGTGTGAAGTGTCACACTTCATGTAACCAGGGTACACCTAGGGCTACGTACCCCGTTACATCCTCCCCCACTTAAGTTCGGTTTACCGACCAATCAGAGTGAAGAGGTTTTCGTCACAAACTCTCATTCTCAAAGTCGAAAACCATCGACTTGGCCGCGCGAGCGCGGCGGAGGCTCACTTCACAGTTAGAGCCTCGAGCAGCAACCTGTGCGCTCTTCGTCTAGGTCTCTAATTCGACCGTTACCATGCCTTGTGGCACTGCAAAGAGCGGTGCTAAGACACGCTCCAAGGCTGCTGCCGGTAAGGCGCAAGCCAAGAGCACTAAGTCTCACGGCAAAGGCTCGGCACTCAAGGAGGCTACTCAGGTAACCTCCGAGGCGATCGGTTCCTCGGGTGACGCGGCTGTGGACAAGCGAGCAAGCAAGCGCCGCAGTCCGTCGCCCTCTCCTTCAGACAATCGTCCGAGCCCTCGGTTCGTAGAACGTGAGTTCAACTCGGGCAGTGAGGACGATGCCGAGTTTGAAAGCACTCATGATGCTCCTGCGGGCTCTGAGGGAAGGCACAGCCCAGTGCCCAGTGAGCACAAAGATGACAGCGTGCAGTCGCTCGCTAGTGATCAAGGTGATCACAGTCCCAGGACGTCTGTGCGCTCCGAGAGTCCGGCCGCCAAGGCTAAGGGCGCTCCCAAAGCCGGTGGCGGAGGAAGAGAATCCTCGCAAACGTCTCTCGCTTGCCGAGGGTCTTGCGCGTGCTAAGGCCTCGAAAGCCGAAGGCGCCAAACCCTCAAAGAAGCGTACAGCCTCTAAAACTCCACTCCGGGAGGAGAAGGAGTCTCGACACTTCCATCGGAACATCTTCGACTCCTCGGATTGAGAGGAAGAGAAGGAGGAAGAAGAGGAGGAGGAGGGTGCTATCGTTGAGCCCCGGGAGGTCTCGAATGACCTCGACCAGCAGCAGGAGGATTTCCAAGCTGCCCAGCGTGTGCGTGGGGATTCGGTGGCGGCACCCGTCAGCCAGGGAGCTGCCATCAACTCAAGAGGGTATTGGCCTCCCGAGGAGAGCTCTGGGGCTGACCTCTTCTTAGAGGTTCTCGTCGCTCCTCGTGGCCTTGTGGACGGCCACACTTCTAGGGGCATCTACGAACGTGCCCTTGTTCAGAAAGAACAGTTGTTCGTTGACAACATGGAGGCTGCTCGATGTGTGCTTCTCGCGCCCCACCGCATCCCTCTCAAGGACTTCACGACTTGTCGTAAGAAGCCCGAGACCCGGGGTGGTCTCTATCCTCTTTGAGGATACCCCGGGGTTATGCCCGAGAACTGTCCCTCGTGGAGTTCTTGTGAGGACATGTTCTGGGCATGGGTGAGGACTCTTAAGTACTCACCCACGGAGTTACGGGAACTCCATGAAGATCAGCTGCTGTCCCGTATCCTGGATCAGCGTGATCTTCGTGTGAGGTTTGCCCACTTGATCAGCAAGCGCATGCTGCCAAGGGACATCCTGATCGCGCGCGGCTTCTAGCGCTCACGATGAGCGCGGGTACGGAATGTATTCATCGTCCGTACCCCGTTCGGGCAAGAAGCTCCGGACTACTTATGAAGCTGCCGCCGTTTCTGTTCCCAGATTGCGACAGCCTTCGGGCAGTCAATCAGGAGCCGTTCAATCGGCTCCCACGAGTTCTCGGAGTGGGCATAACTCATCCACTTCACGAGGAGCTGTCGCTTACCGCGACGCCGTTGCTCCTGGAGGATCCGCTCCACGTGGAAGTGGACCTCTCCATTCCGGTCAGGCAGGGGCGGAGGTGCCCTCGTACGAGTACGAGTACTCGGCGCCTCCCGAAAGCCACTCTCGTCCGAGTGCTCCGACTGCGGGTCCGACACAGGGCCCTGAGGTTGACCGCCTCCGTCAACGTGTCCTCGTGCTTGAGATTGCACTTGGCCTTGGGACTGGCGGTGACGCTGCCGCCCAGGCCGGGAATCAGGGCGAGCTCGCTCGCCTTGCGGGCCGCCTGGACCTGTTGGAGCGAGAGGTCGCGAGCCTGCACCTGCGGGTGGATCGTCGGGCCTCTTCGTCCGATCTGGACGAGGCCTTTCGCATGATCCGACGGATCGAGGCTTTGTTGCCACGTCCGGAGCCGCCTGCGGCACACTCCCAGACGTACGCGTATGGTGCGTACCCGGCGTACTCGGCGTATGGCGCCGGGGTCCGTTCGTATGGAGCCCCTCCGGCGTACGGTCTTGACCGCAGCCTTGCCGTCCCGACCGAGGCTTGGGTGCCTGCTCCGACGCCCTCGTCGACGACTGTGACCGGCCCTCGCTTCGAGGAGCTGGGTCAAGGGGGGTCTGCGAGTCAGAAACCCCCTGCGGGTCAAAGTACCGCTTAAGACGTCCGACATAGAACGTCGGGTGCGTCGTCATTGACTTTGGAAGGTCGATGGTGTACGACGCACCATGTCTGGCCAGGACTGCAAAAGGTCCGATGAAGCGGTGCTTCAGTTTGTTGCTGCCGACAGAGCTGACAGTGTCAAGAGGTAGGTTTCTCGTGTCTAGCAACACTAAGTCCCCAACCTCAAATATACTTAAGTTTCCTCTTCCTTGTTTGTCTAAGTACTCCTTTTGTTTATCTTGGGCCGCTGCCATGGCATCGCGGACCCTGCTCGCAATGTTCAGCTTGGTATCCATAAAGGATTCCACCTGTTTCCGCAGCGAAACTGGTCTCACATCCGAGACCTGGGAGGAAAGGGCTTTCCGAGCCTCTCCCCCACTTAGAATAGAGGAGTCAGTGTCTCCTCGAAGAGTGAGAGGCACTCTGTGGTGGCGGAAGCCGTTCAAGTAGAACAGCGTGAGCCCCGTGGACGCGTGCACCGCGTTGTTGAGCGCAAACTCAACAACTGGAAGCTGCGTCGACCACGTACGTGGTGCTGCCGCGCACACACTGCGCAGAGTGTCCTCGAGCACTCGATTGACGCGCTCTGTTTGGCCGTCTGTCTGCGGATGATCCGCAGTGGACATCTGCAGACGAGTTCCCAGTAAAGGAAACAGCGTTTTCCAAAACGCAGCAGTAAACCGCGGGTCTCGGTCCGAGACAATCGTCTCCGGGAGACCGTGATAGCGGAACACGCCATCGACGAACAACCTTGCGGTTTGTTCGCCCGTAACAGTGACGGGAACTGGAGCAAGATATACCATCTTGCTCAGCCGACACACGAACACCAAAATTCCGGTGTTGCCGTGTCCGTCGGCGGGAAGCCCAAAGATGAAGTCAAGACTCATCGACTTCCAACAGTCAGCCGGTATGGGCAGGCTCTGTAGTGGAGCCGAAGAGTGCCCTGCGGGTTTGACCCGCTGACATGTTTCGCATGTCTTAACGTACCGGGCGACCCACTTGTACATGTGGGTCCACCAGAAGGACTGAGAGACCGACAGAAAGGTCTTCTCGCGGCCCAAGTGGCCGCTGGAGGGCGCGTCATGCGTCTCCGCGAGGATGTCGAACTTCAGATCCTCGTCGCTGGGTACGACCACCCGTGAAGGATCAGTGGGCTCCACCCGATAATAGAGGAGGCCATCCTTCAACTCATATCGGTGGAGCCGTGAGCGCTGTCGCGGCGAGAGCCAGTCGGACTTCGCGCTCGTTCCGGCCATAAGGAACTTGACGATAGGCGCGACAGCCTCATCGTCCCGATACGCCATGCGTATCCGATCATATATATCCGTTGTCACCCGCGTGATGTGGGCCAGCTCATAGTCAGGACGCCGAGAGAGGGCGTCCGCAAGCACGTTGAGCTTGCCCGGCTTGTATTCGACGCGGAAGTTGTATTTCGCGAAGAAGGACAGCCACCTCGCCATCCTTTGGGAGAGGTGAGGCGAGTTAGTCGCCGTCCTCAAGGACGCGTGGTCTGTGTAGATCACAAAGGGCTTCAAGCCCAGAAGGTGAACACGGAACTTCACAAGGGCATATTTCATTGCCAGGAGATCCTTGTCATGAACAGGGTAGTTCCGCTCGGCGGCTTTGAGCTGCCTGGACTGGAACGAGATGACTCGTTCCTGTCCAGCCGTGTCGGCCTGCAGCAATGCACATCCTATGGCGTAATCGGAGGCATCGCAGACGACGCTAAACGGCTTCGTCTCGTCCGGCAGGGCCACGACAGGGGCCTCTTGGAGACTGGCCTTGATGCTGTCAAAAGCATCCTGGTGCTCTTGCTCCCAGCGCCAGTCGACGTCCTTCTGAAGGAGGCTCGACAAGGGCTTAGCGAAGCCCGCGTACCCAGCGCTGTACTTGTGAAGGTAGTTGGCCAAGCCCAACCACTTTCGAAGATCCTTCTGGGATCGGGGCGTCGGCCATGCTGCTATGGCCTTGACCTTGTCTGGGTCAGCCCGAACGCCCACGTTGCTTACGAAGCAACCGAGAACTTTGATCTCTGGTGACGCGAAAACGCACTTGTCGATGTTGGCGTAGAGCTTGTTCGCTCGCATCGCGTCCAACACTCGACGGAGGTGTCCTAGATGCACCTCCATGGCCTTTTGCCTCCCTTGGCACGGCTATGGACGAAAATGTCGTCGAAGTACGTCTGTACGAAGGTACGCAAAGGGCGGAACAATTGCGTCACCAGGCGATTGAACGTCGCCGGGGCGTTAGACAAGCCCTGCGGCATGACGAACCACTCCCAAAGCATGCCGCTTGGAGTGCTCACCGCGGTGAGCGGGATGTCACTCTCGCATCAGGATCTGGTAGTATCCGTCTACCAAATCCAGCGCACTGTACAGTACGCTCCCGGCCATGTTGTTCAACAACACATCCTTTCGTGGGATCGGTGTTTGGGCCGGCACCGTTGCGTTGTTCAGCTTGTTATAAGCGTGAACCAGACGCCACTTTCCGTTCGGCTTACGAACGCAGAAAGTCGGCGTCGAGTGCGGGGATTTCGACTCCCGCACCATGCCTGCCTTCGCTTTCGCGGCGAAGAAGGCATCAATGACCTCGCACTGTTCGCGCGGGAGAGGCCATTGCCTCGTGACACAATACTTTGTGCCGGGCAGGAGATCAATCTCGTGCCGTACGCCTCGATCCGGTGGGAGTTGGGTCGGTGGGTGTTTGTTCACCACGTCCGCATACTTCTTTACCAAAGGATACACCGAATCCTTGGGGTTCTTAAGAATCTCAGAACCCAAGCGCGCCTGACGCTGCTTGTTCAGGTCTTCCAGCCCAAAACAGAGAAGGAGTTCAGCTCCTCCCGAGTGGTCTCAGGTCTCATGAGTACCATCTCAGCAATCTCTCCAGCCTTGAGGTTGGTCAGGAAAGACACAGCCATCATTTCTTCGAGGTGCAGTAGCTCTGCAACCTCAGGCAACGGTTCCAAGTGGACACCAGATGCCTTGACGGGTAAACCGGTCTTGCCATCGAAGATGTGATAACACTCCAAGTGGACACCAGATGCCTTGACGGGTAAGCCGGTCTTGCCATCGAAGATGTGATAACACTCTTCCACCGGCCTTGTCGGAGGAGCCCGGGCCCTGGACTCCGAGTCGCTTGAAGCGACGTCGATCGGAACGAAGTTCGGATCCGACTTGAGGCGGCGGCGGCGTCGTTGACGACGGCGACCGTGACGTCGGGCTTTGCTGCCCACGTCTAGGGATGTCTGCGCTACGACATCCGAGGCACTCGTGGCCTCGTGTAGTACTGTGGTACCCACACAGGAAGCGTGTTCGACGCCTTCCGCTTCAGTTAAGGTCTGGGCGACCGCGTGTGGCACTGTGTTACCCACACAGAAAGCGTGTTCAACGCCTTCCGCTTCAGTTAAGGTCTGGCGACCGCGTGTGGCACTGTGTTACCCACACAGGAAGCGTATCCGACGTCTTCCTCTTCAGTTAAGGTCTGGGCGACCGTGAGTGGAGCTCTGTTACCCACTCTGAACACGCTGTTCTCAGTGTTCGTGACAGCTACAGCTGTCCGCGGAACTAAGTTACCCGCCTGTGGACCTAAGTTACCCACTTGGCCAGCGCCTCTTCTGGGCGCTGCCACCATCAAATCATCCTCGGAGTCGTCATATACGTCGACGACTCCCAAGCATCTGCCGAATGCTTTGGTACCCTGGCAGCCCTTGCGGGCGCCCCGGGTCCTGACAGAGGTGGAAACATGACTCACCAATGCTCTGTCGGACTGCGCAGGGCGGCTGGCACCGATTGCCTTGCCTCGCCAGTCGATCCAGGGCTCGTGCTTCTCAAGCCAGGGCATGCCCAGGATCATATCATATGGATCCATATCGAGAACAATGAACTGTTCGAGGCTGTCAAAGTCTTCAAACTTGACGGCCAGATCCACTTGGACGTTGGGGACAGTGACGACCTTCCCGTCGGCCAGTCGCACTGACACCGTCCCGTTGCCCTTGCTTTCTCTCAAAGCATCGGACAACTTGTTGCTGTTGCGAGCAACCGTCTGGCGGCGTGCGAAATTCTTCGACGCCCCAGAATCGATCAAGATTCTAAAGGGATGATCGTATCCCCGTACACATCCGTGTACTACGAGCAACCCGCCGCTGCTCTTCGCCGATTCGAGAGTGCGAAGACTCTCAGGGGCTAAGTCCCCGTGGTACGCGCCACCCACGCACCCATCACGAAGACTTAGTTCTTCCCCAGTAGGGCGCCCCGCCCCTACTGGTTTCCAGCGTTTCCCTGTCCCCAGGATCCTGGCTTCTGCCAGCGACCCTTGAGGACGAGCTTGGGGAAGGACCGTCTGCGGAGTCTTTCCGCAGGACAGTCGCGCTTTAAGTGGTCCATCTTCCCGCAACCGAAGCAGCGGATGTCACGCTGTTCGGCGGACCCGAGATCCATGGGAACTGGTCCGTTGGGGCTTGTTCGGCCGGGAGCCGACAAGGAACTCCCAGGCCACGCTGAGGCCGGCGTACGCGCCTGGCGATGGCTGTACTCTTCTTGAAGAGCCATTTGAATCGCCACTTCAAGCGTGCTTGCCTGCACCCAGAACAGCTGAGTGCGTGCGGGGCCCACTCGAAGGCCGTCCATGAACACAGTCATCTTGATGTGTTCATTGAGTGGGTTTCTTACTAGGGACGCCGTGAGCTCCCGTATTTCTTGCACATACTCGTGCAGTTCGCGCCTTCCTTGTTTACACGCGAGGAAGCGCGAACGCTGGCGGTACTCGTAGTTCGCCGGGAGGAACGCGGCTCGGAGCTGCTCGCACAGCTGAGCCCAGGATGTGAAACATCCAGGGGATGTTGCTTCCCGAGTGTACACCCAACTCTTAGCACGACCGCTAAGGTTGGAGAGTGCAAAAGCAACACGCAGTTGCTCGGTCGAGATCAGAGCCGCGTCCATCGCGAGCTCTACTTCTCGGACCCAGAAGTGAAGGTTTTCGCCTTCCTTCCCTCATACGGCTTAACCTTCAGCCGTATTGGCTTTGGGTGAGGCGGATTTGCTTCCGCCGCCGGAGCCTGCAGGTTCTCCCGCACATGTGCGATGAGGCCTTGCTCGTACGCGTCAAATGCATTGACGCGCTCGAGCTGCTCAGCCGGTGTTGATACAACCAGACTCTGCAGGGCCTCCATCCCGAAGATGCCTGCCATCTTCCGAACCGACTCGAACTGAGAGTCGTTCAAACGGGAAAAGTCGTTCCTATCCATGGCAACGAACTTCGGAGAGGTTCAGGTAGTCTACCCGCGGTGGCGTGGATTGACTACTAGTGCTACCAAGTGTGACGGGGTCACACAGCACCTTGCGCTAGAGGAAGTTATCTTCCGAGAGTTTACAAACTCTCAGTGAACGGCAGTTCACAGGTCCCCTCTTTATTTAAAGAGAGCGAAGTGACCTAAATAAGGTAGATTGTAAAACAGTATATTTATGGGTAGGTTAAGTTTGGGTTTAATACAAACTATAAGTTACCTATAGAAATGCAATGTCTTTTGACCAATGGTTGGCTTTGAACGACCTTGGTACCTTGTACCAAATATCCCGGAGTATGACGTGTCATACACCTGAAGTGTGAAGTGTCACACTTCATGTAACCAGGGTACACTTAGGGCTACGTACCCCATTACACTGCTGGTGCCGTAGAAAGCGAAGATGAAGAGATGCAGATTGATCTAATGGACGAGGGTATTGGCAACGTAAACAGAACATCCACGCTGGCGGACGGAATTTCGGACGAGGAGATCTTGGTGCTCCTTCTCTTCTTCATCGTGACAACGGTTTATTAAGCCAATTGGATGGTAATTCGGCTCGACGGCCTCGCGGAGAAGAAATTGTCATTCGTACCGACTTCTTTCCCCGCCTGAGGGAAAAACAATCTTTGACAGCGTACCGCAGAGCTGTTAGGTGCTCTGCACGATCTTTCGACGCTCTTGAGCGTCTATTGGAGCCACTTTATTATCGCAAATATGGGTTTCCTGGCAAAAACACGCAGTACAACTTTGGGTACGGGCTTGCAGCACTGCTGACTTATTACGGAAACGGATGCGGGCAAGATGGTGATGGGATCGGCGGCGCTGCTACTCAGCTCGGCATGTCAAGAACACCAGCTCTTCGCTATATCCAGAACATTGAAAGTCACCAGATATGCTGGATGACGTCGTATATATTTCTGCACCCACGGCTACCGATGAATGGGATGCAATGGTAGAGGGGTTTGCCAAGAGGGGAGGTGGTTTTCCTGATGTTGCGTGCATTTTTGACGGTACTCTCGTACGTACCCGAAGGCCCAACGAGCATTTGGTAGGCTGATCTCCTCTCTTTTGCTGCAATGATTAATACTGTTAAAAAATTCCCTACCTACAGGGTTTCTACGACAAAATTGGAAACCCTCCTACAATTGTCTAGCTGCCATTGATCATCGCAACAAGTTTCGATATATTAGGGTTTTCAGTGGCAATAACTCCGATCAATCCATGTGGAATCAATCCGAGATCCTTGGTGCTCGTGCCCGTCATTTGTGTCCGCCGGGAATCAACTGACTGGTTGATGCTGGGTTTAAGATTTGGCCATTTTTGATGGTTCCTTATGATGAACGGCGTGGTAGGCGCTTGACACGAAAGCAACGGTGGTGATAAGCGTTTTACAAGGCGAGTAATGTGTAATTCTAACAATTGTTGTGATGCTTGATGTTTTCCAGCTACAACTATCATTTATCATCAACTCGTATATTAGTTGAATGCGTGCTTGGCAAGATCAAAGCTCGCTTTAAAGATTTACATGGGGTTACTGATCGTCGCTCCCACTCAGCCAATGCTCGCATGATTTGTGCGGCCGCTGTGTTGCATAACTTGCTGATTGATATTGGTGACAAGGAGGAATTTGAAGCGGTGCGAAACGATCAATGACGTAAGCATGCGAGAGAGGTGATGAATGCATACAACCATCACTGGGATAGAACGCAAGATGAGATTGAATTAGCGACAAGCAAACGTGATTCGTACGCTAGCTTCTTCTACCACTATGACAGTAGCAATGAGTAAAACAATCGCTCGTCGACCACTTATTGCTGCAAACATCGTGCTTCAGTCTTGAGCGTTCTTTTTGATCTGCTTCATCAACTCCTTAAATTGATCCGCGGTTGTTTTGCTTAGTTCGTCAATACTTTGGCGAATGGCTTCAGTTGTGGCTTGCTGCTGGACGTTCGACGACTCAATTGAGGCGACTAGCTTATCCACGAGTACGGTCACGCCATCTTTCGCTCGACCAGTTTGGCGAGCAGTGAGTATGCGCTCCACAGCACTAAAACCATCACGCAGCGTTTCATTGAGGACATCAACAGGGCGTTTCTGCTCTTGTTTGCCTCGTTGCTTTTGTTGCTTCTGTCGTTGATTTGCTTTTGCGGTGGTTTTGGCTTTCGCTCGGGCTTCACATAATGCGTCAGAACACTCTTCATCAGACTGGCTATCGTGATTACTGCGTGCGTCGCCGTCTTCTTCGCCACTGCTCGCCCACTTGTATTTTTACCGGACTCTGTGATTGCCTCGCCAGTTAGCCCAGGGCTACAAGAAAAAACATCGCGCAACAGTGGCCACAGAGCGCAAAGTTCATTGCCAAGCTCGCGGCGATACTTGCCGTTGACGTTCATAGGATCGCAAACTAGTTTCTTGTAGGATGGAGCACCGTCGTCGCCGTCGTCTGGCGAAAGTTCCGTTGCGTCGGCCAGAAAATCGGTCGGCAGTTCAGGATATTGTCGTTGCCCATTTTCGTCATCACTTGTAGCAGCAGCTTCAGTTTCATTGCCGGTTCCAAGCATGCGAGTGCGTTTTGCCTTGTACGCCTTTTGGATGGCGTTCAGTTTGTTCTTGAACTGGTTGACAGTCACGGTACGGGCTGAATCTTTTCCCCATGCCTGCTCGATCAATGCACGTTGAAGAAATATGTTGACTGTATCCTCCCATATAGCGCGCATCTTCTTAGTGTCAACGGTCTTTTTGGCAAATTTCTTGAGAACGATAGGGTTCTTGAAGCGGGTTTCAAGAGCTAAGGAGGTCAATGTAATCGTCCAGCGCATGCTTTTAGCTTCTCCTGGCTCTAGAACAGTGCGAGTCGTCGCACGTTGGACCTTTTGACGCTTCTTCGTCTGTAGCTTTGTTGTCAATGTGCTGGCTGCCTTTGCTGACTTTGTCTTAGCCTCACTAGCTGCAAACGTTGCAGTCTTCCCGGTCTGAACACTTGACGCAATGGCTACAGCAGACTCCAAGTTGGTGGTGCGTCCAAGCGCGAGTTCATGACAACGCGCCTTCTTTTTCGGTGGTCCAGAAGATACCAGCAGCTCGCTACTTCTTGTGCGTGAATCTGCGTAGTACACTGAAGCAATTGGAGCAGTAGTAGCAAATGGAGAGTTTGAGGGTGAGCCAGCGACGGTGAGTACTTGACCGTCTTCGTCGATGATCGAGGCAAGACGAGGCGGCGTTGCATCGCTAGCTGCAGAAGCTGCTACGGCTGGAGTTGTTTTCCTTGTTGCGGGTCTCATATTGCGAAGTGAAAGGAAACCATGTGAAGTGAAAGGAAACAAACTCATAAAGGGCATCAATTGATATGCTGTTTATGAGGTTCAACCTAAACACAGCTGACTGGTACTTGGACATCCAGACTGTTTCTTTTCACTTCATTATTTTGGCTGGCAAATACTAGGGTGACAAAAAAACAAGTTGGTTTTTACTTGGACATCGCTCTAATGTTGTCGCATAGGTAAATGCTGCTGGTTTATCGGTACGTAATGCTATTCGATAGGGTGTTAGTGTTTTACTAAGTTGAAGCGTCCACAAGCTTGGCCAGCTCCTTGGTGTTCCGTTTGGCGATCGTCATACATTGCTGCATCACACTAGGCGCCACGATCGAGCCACCGGCCTTGTGCACACCACAGAGCTGGCCGTCGGTACTGTACGAGAGACTGAAAACGGCGCTAGACAGGCCCTCCTCGGCGCTGGTCGGGTCGATCAGCACAACATCGTCCACCATCGCGAACGAAGTCGCGTACGCACCGTGCTCCACACGCAGTGGTGTGGCATCACCGTCTGTAAATATTTAGCATGTATGCACGAGTTAGCTGAGTGGGATACATGAAGACTTCGACAGCAAGCGATTCACCTGGCACGATCGAGACCACATTGTCCACTTCATTGACGGATGTAGCCGGCAGCTTCAACGTTTTCAGCGCCGCAATGATCGACGTAAGCGCGGCGTCCAGCACGTTGCCATCATGATCCACACCGTACACGTCCACCATAAGCTTCCATGCTGACTGGCCCTTGACAATGCTTAAGCTCTCCATCTCCACCACACGCGAGCTACCCAAATAAAAAGCAAATGATACCGTTAGTCTACACGTCGGTCAGGGTCAACACTTGCAGAGCGGCGTACCCAGCGATTACTCTTGTGAGTTGGCTACCGATGCTTTGCGCCTCCTCTGATGGCCGGCCGACCGTGAACCGGTTTGAGCACAGCGGTGACAAGTGGACTTGGATGGCTGTAGCAAACGCAACAGTCGTTAGTCAACAGCATCACCACCATATCCTTTTCGTATTGTACCGAGTTCTCCTTGGTCGGGTGTAGCAACCGCCGGCGTGCCTACTGCCAGCTTGATTGCCGTTAGCACCGACGTCTTGCCGAGCTTGACGAGGCTTGAGCTGGCTGCAGTTTGGATCACGTCTGTCTGCAACTGCACGGCGCGTGTGGCTTCGATGGTGCGCGTGTCTGGTCGCACCTTGTTCGCCAAGCATTTGCGCATGTATTCTGCCGGGAAAAGCTTCTTGTACATGTCGGTGTTGAAGGACAACGCCACCTCAGTGCCGGTAGTGGTCGCCATATTCGCCCACTTGCGCCAATGATGGTTGGCAAAAAAAGCTTGCCAAAAATTGGAAAATATGAAGACGACTTTTGCAAAATACCCTCGAAATTAGGTGAAATAGGTGCGCGCTATTTTCCCGCTGTCAACCATTGCGATGCCACCCAAGCAGATTTCCCGCCGCCGATCTCGCTCCGCGGCTCAGCTGGTGGGGGAGATCCACGAACGCCACAAGCGTGGGCGCCTTCAGAAAAATGAGGTTGCGGCAAATCCAAAACCGCAGGCCAGCAACAATGCGTGGACCAACGACCGATACCTGCGCCGGAAAAACCGCGAGTATATGCACGCGGTGATGGCAGCTCAGGCGGCGATTGAAGCGGAGAAGACGCCGGAGAATAAACAGCAACATGATATTGGGGAAATGGAGAAACTGGAGACGTCTCCAAGTGACAAACAGGGGCAGGGAAGTGTGGAAGAAGAGAATGACGATGGCAACGTGCCTAAAGTGGAGGCAACGATTACTCGAGAATCACAGGAGGAGAAGCAGGCATCAGAAGAAATGGATTCTCCCGTCGAGCCGGCCGAGAACACTGCTGTACCTGAGCCTGCTGAGATATCAATCGAGGTGTTTGTGGATGAGGACGATGACGACGATATGGGTGAAAATGAGTCGGCAGTGGTTCAAGAAGCTCAGGAGGAGAAACAGCAGATGGAGTTTTTAGTTGAGCCAGAAGAGAGCAGTGTTCAACCTGATCCTGAGGAGAAATCAGAGCAGGAGGAGACTATAGACGAAGAAGAACACGATGACGCAGTGGGCTCCACTGTTATCGAGGCTGAAGAGAAGCATTTGTTGCCGGAACCAATGTCTCCCGATCGAACATCTGTGCACTCGCCGTGGGAGACAGCTCTACAGACAAAGCACAACGCATCAGGTATTGACCCGACACCGGAGAAGAGCGCTCCGCCAGTGATTATTGCTAGCAAACCTAAGAAGAATGTGGCAAGGGGCATCGCGCAAAGCAGCTCTTCGGCGTCGACCAGGAAACGAATGATCTCGTTCTCTCCAGAGCGTGCGCCGCGTCCGGAGAATAGAGCGCTGGCATTGAAGAAACTGGAGAAGAATCTGAAGACGAACGAGAAATTGCAGCAACGACTTGAAGCGCCTACACCTGTGAAGACGCCAGCTCCGTCCCGGATGTCTTCTCCTGCAGTCGCAACGCAGTCGCGACGGCCGATTAACTTTACGAGTCCGCAAGCGCGTCGGCCCATGACGTTCACGAGTCCTCAAGCTCGACGAGCAATGCCGTTTACTAACACTGCTGTGGCCTTCACCAGTCCGCCTCCTCGAAAGCCGATTCTTCAAAGCCCATATACCGCCGCGTCGTGCTCCCTTCCACTGAGCCAGACGGAGGAATTAGTGTACGATCCGACCCAAGGAGACCAGGAAGTGTCGGCAGAAGTCGTGGATGTGGATACTGAGGCTATCTCTGCATGCAGTGTTGTGGTCGAGGACGATTCCATTGTGGAAGATAAAGACGGCGCTGATCACAGTGCAGACGATAACGGATCAGTCATTCAATCGCAGAATGAGTTGCGTCTCTCTCAGGAATCGGCGAGTGTTGCTCACAGCCACGTCGACAGGCTCGCTCCGTTGTCTCAAGAAAGTTGCAACAGCACTGTATCGCGACCTGAAGCAGATAGCGTTCCTAATGCACCTCAGACGGACGCCACATCAAGTGCGTTTACGAGTACTTCAGTGATTGGAGACGTTGGTCTGTTTAATTGCGACACGGATGTCGAGTACACTGGAGGCGTGTACGGCGAAGGTACGGACGGCAAAGTGACTGCGGCTGTGATCAACGGCCAAAAGGTGGCTCTCAAGCGTGCGAAGCCACACGAAGGATTTCCCGAGCACGAAGCGAAGCATCGCGCCGCCCTCGAGTTGCATTACTTACGCCGCGTGCGTCATATGAAGGGGTTCCTGCAATGTCTTGGCCTGTGCGATGCTATTGAACACACGTGCATTGCACTGGAGGTGATGGATTGCAAGCTAAGCGACTATTTAAGACGATATGGGGTGAACTCGGGTGGATCGAAACACCGGCGCTACACTCTGTCTTTTGGCGACACGAAGGCAATGTTGAAGCAGATCTGCTTGCCTATGATCACGCTTCACGAAGATATTAACGTCGCTCACGGCGACCTGGCTTGTCGGAACATTCTGATGCGTACGCCACCAGAGGGCTACGAGCAAAGCTGGGAGCCTGACATCAAACTTTCTGACTTCGGTCGCATCAAGCTCCCGGCAGATGAGCCAAAGATCCTGGACAGCTCGTTCAGTTTCCACAAGAACTGCGACGTCGGTGCCTTCGGACGAGAGATCCTGTACCGCCTACTTGTCGGAGAGATTGTACCGAAAGAGTACGTGGAGACGCGCAGCTTGCACAAGCTGTTGCAGGACGTGACTGTGACTCAAGTGCCCGATGCTGCGAAGGCTCGGCTAGGTCCGTACTACAATCTCTTCATGCGCTGTACGGCATGGGGCGTGCGTCCTACATTCCGTGAGATCTACGAGCATCTAGACGAGCTGGATTACTTCGAGACCACCGAGAATGGACTCTTTCCACTTAAACCAACGGGCAACACGGACGCGACCTTCATGTCCCCCGTGGCCGAAGGATCTCGTCACAAGACGCCGGTGTCCAGTGCCTCGAGAGCGCACAAGCGTGATACCCCGTCCAACCGTCCTTCCGGGCCGAAGTCGCGGTTGTTCGCTTCGAAGAGTTTCACTGAAGCGAGCGTTCCTGGTCCGAACAAACCTGTGAATTGGCTCAAGACTCGCTCCGTAGGCGTTCAGCGAACAGCCGCCCAGCAAGCACTGACGCCGACCGCACACCCCATGCTTATCAAGAAGAAGAGGAAGACGCCGCCATCCGCAGGAGCAGGTGCAGGCGCGTCGCGGCGTTCGCTCCAGATTCTGAACCAGATTCAGCATAGAACTATCGAAAAAGGCCGCAAATCTACCTGAGCCAGGGAATAATAATAATAGTACCGGAAGTAAACAATACTCGAGTCCACTCGCGGCACAGCAGTATTAATAATGCAAGTGCGTGCCGATCTTGTAAAGCCGCACCCAAAGGCCGCTCAGCAGCAAACGACCCTTCGAGGCAACAAAAAGATCGTAAGACCATGGGAGCACAGCAACACAAGCGTAATCAGCGACAAGCAAGCCGCACATAGTAATGTCGTTGCCGGAGCTCGCACACGACGAGGTGGAGCATTGCGTGCTGTTCTCGAATGCAGCCTCGTACGCCATCCAGGCGCTGCTAGGCCTCATTGCTATCGCCACACTCTGGTACAAGCGCCACGTCGAGCGTCCTCGGCGGCCACTACAGATTTGGATGCTGGATGTCGGCAAGCAGATGATCGGCGCTTCCACGGGCCACTTCATGAATCTCTTCGTGTCGATTCAGATGCCGCCTGTGACGGATGAGTGCGCTTGGTACTTCCTCAATTTTCTCAGCGACTGTACACTTGGCATGATCGTGAGCCTCGCGTTCCTGCGGCTACAGCAAGAGCTTGCCTTCTCTATGAACTGGGTCAATATCCAGGAGAGCGGTGAATATGGAAATCCGCCGTCGTACCGTGTGTGGGCGATGCAGCTGATCGCGTGGCTGGTGATCATCGTCATCTCCAAGGCCATCGTCGTGTCCGTCATGATCGCAGCTGCAACGCCCCTCGGTTTCTTAGGCGAATTGCTCTTCCACTCGCTGCGAGGATATCCGTTCGCAGAATTGGTGCTCGTGATGATTGTGTGCCCGAGTTTTCTGAATGTTGTGCAGTTCTGGATCCAAGACAGCTTCCTCAAGCGCGATGTCAGCGTGTTGCCGACTGCGTACGCGCGGTTTCGGCACTCGTTCGAAGAGTCCTTGCAGACCAACCTGCTATCCCATTCGCATGAATAGCTTCGCGAAGCAGTTCAGAAGAACTCCAAAAGTAGACGACTGATATGGTAGCTGAAGTTAACCCTCTTTGCAGAACCAGGTGTTCTAGACCACTGTGTAGATGTCATGCAAGTCAACATGCACACTTCAAACCTCTGAATTATTGTAACAAGCGAAGCAGAGCTCCGCAAGCGGGCTCTTTACGCAAGTTCAGCCGAGCAGGAGTGAGGGTACTCTCCTCAGCATTCGATCAAATCCCTTTTTCAGGGCAAAAATAAATTTTCATTCGAGCCGTGTTTTGGCGTATGATTACTAAACTCGCCGTGTCTTGTAAAAGCCGAATTAAACCTTGTTGTCCAAGTACCGGTACCGGAATTTACGTATTTCTAACAACTATATTTCATGCAACGACTCAGAAGACGACGATTTCATCATATTTTCACCCCTTCTTCCAACCAACTTCCATATATGTAGTTGCAAAAACGTTTACAGTAGTATTAAGTGAAATAAAAGACATTCAAACCGCAAAAAAAAAGTTTATTGAGCTGGTTTAGCTACTCCAAAACGACCATTACTCCCCCGTGGTCCAAACGGAACAATTCCTGCACGAATAAAACCCCTCTGAATGGTCTTAGCAGGAACTTCATCCCAAGCTTGGACAACGATGCGGGTGATGAGATCGCGGCGGGCGGCTGGGTCTGGAGAGAAGCCGTTGTCGATGTGATGGGTACGTAGAGCTCACGGCATCGCTTCTTAAACACTCGCATGACAGAAGCGTCCATAGGTTGCGCCACGCCCGTAATTCCAGGCGGGATAAACTCGACCTCAGTACTGCATTCACATTCTATCTTCAGTCTTACAGAGTCCATCTTGTGTGTTTATAGGCTGTCTAAAAGTAGAAATCGAGCACCAGATACGGTGGGCTTCAGGATCTAGATTTATAAAAGAAGAACATTCAAATTAGAACTTCAGCAACAGTAAAAATGAAACTGTAACTCACCTCCTCAATCCAATAGAGCATGCGTGGTTCGTCACAATAAGCTTTTTTTCATAACGGTCAGAATAGCTTGGTAGCGATGCAACGGATTTCGCTGCACTTCCTCCTCGACAGTAGCACCGACAACTCCAGCGAAGATAATATTCGGTGGGAGCTTGTCCCTGGTGATGGACGCACAAAGAAAAACAGAAGCTCTAAAAGCATTTTCCGTCATCCCTAAACATAATAAAATATTAGGGAAGGTAAAAGGAAAACTTTTTTTACCGTGGACGACGTCGACGTGTTTGGCACCCACGAAGTCGATCATCGTGTTGGGGTTCATGTCGATGTAGACTGCCGTTTGATCCATGTTGAAGACAGAGGCGAACTTAGCCGAGCCAACAATGTGGGACACCACACTAGACTCTTATAAACTGTATTGAACAGTTTTAAAAAACTCTTCAGCAATTTTCTAGAAACATTTATAAATAATTAATCAGTAGAATGATAAACAAAATTTGAGAGCTCTTACAATGCTAACACAAGTTACCTCCATTTCAATCCGTTTTTTAATGCCCCGGTAAGTGATGCGGCATGATTACCGCCATCTCAGAGCGACCAGAGAAAAACTCGGGTTCAAATCGGGCTGCCATGCTAAGAAGACATTTGGTCGTCACACCTGTAAAAATAAACGTAGAAAAAAGAGTTTTTTAATGTTTCATCAATTCCACCAGCAATAAAGCTCATTTTTTATTTTACAGCGAGATTTGTTTGAGCGCATTTCAATTACCCAATTAAGCAATATGTGGTACATAAGTAAGAAAAAGAACTATGTTAGCGATAAAGCGTAATAGTTAATTCCTCAAAGCTGTACCTTCTTTCCATTGCCAAGAGCCGAGGCTTTGGGCCCCGCTTGTCTTCGGTGGCAAAGGTTTTGTTGGGCTTCTTCTTTGCAGCCACTTCGACACGCTTGGCGTCTTGAATCCAGCGCCACAACGTAACGTCGTACTCGTCGGCGAGGGTCTGGCTGATTTCTTGAGTTTTTGCCGCTTGCACCGCTTTGTACCTCTTGCGATTCTTGTTGAGTAATGTCCCGCCCATTTAGAAAATGAACATTTAAGCAATCCAGCTCGCCAGTGGTGCTGCCCGCCACCAGTACTTCTGGCGGGAAAATTAGTGCAGGGCTATAAATATTTACGATTTTTAGTTCTTACGATTATACTTCAAAAGCGTTTTAACGATGCTGCAAGAAATACGTTAATTCCGGTAAACAGTGTATCCGTACCCTAGGGACGTTAATGCAAAATGCTTCTTATTGAACTCGCTAACTTCGGCTCATGACCGAGCGCGACGTTTTTCGCGAGCTTTCAGTCTACGACTTTCACGTAGGCTTGCGTTGTGGTCGCGCTTGGAACATTCGTAATGGATACAATAAATCAAAACAGTTGTTCTTGATGTACTCTACCCGATTTCGAGTCCTTACCTTATTTAAGCGTCCATGTACAGCTCCAATGACCGGATTTTTTGTTGAGCCAAGCTCAAGCAGCCCCACATCCACTGCTAGCTCGTATCAGCCGGGCGACACCGCTCATTTGGAATCCTGCTCACAGCACAAGACTGGGAGGCAAGAGCATCTGCACCTTCCCCAAACAATTAGGCTTTTACAAAAAACGGTGAGTTCAGTAACCAAACACCAAAAAATGGCTCCGATAAAAACGGCCCCGAAAACGAATTATTTAAAATTGCGGCCCGAAAAAGGATTTTAAATATCGGAGTTAGAACCTGATTTACGTCAATACGATGGAAAATGTACGTCAAACAAACAAATAAATAGTTCTCGTTTTTACTGGAATTCGGCTTTGCTTTCCTATTTAAGTAAATCTATACTTTCGGACCAAACTTTACTTAACCCCTCAGTTACCAGAAGATCCGTGTTGGAACCGCCTATTTTACGTCGTAAGCTACGACTTTATTTTAGTATATTTATTTGTATGGATGTGTCTTTTCCACACTGGATTCCCGCTATAAACTGTCAGAGGATATTCTGAGCTACGTCGTATGAGTTACGACATTATGAGCACGTCGTATCACGAAAAGCAATAACTTACGACGTTCAAGTATTGTTTTTGTCGAAGCAGATGCCTATTTACACATCCGTAGAGATCCTCGTACAACAGAGAAAGAGCTACATTTACATAAACTAAGTGCTGTCCAAACGCATTCAAACGATTGCCGATTGCTGAGCTGGCTGATCCTCTTCATTGTCGGCCTCGCCGTCTTGTTGACAGAGCAGCTCACGCCGAGTTGGTTTTCGAGTACCAGCCTTGGCTGATCGTCGCAAGACGACTCGCTTGCCGAGCGATGCTGGGATGGAAGCCCCACTGTCAAAGTCTTCGTGCCAAATCTGATAGCATGTTTTGCGCACGCCTCCGTAGCTATGGCGCGACTTGGGGCAGAGGAAGCACTTTGCGTCTGCGTGTGAGCAATCCTCACAATAATAGGTCGTTTGAAAGGATTTTTTTCGATCGCCTCGTAGAAGAGCGCATACTTTGCAAGAGCGTTGCCGGCGCTTTTGGGTGCCTGAAACGGTGACCCAGTCGTCGAACTGGATGTGTTTGTGACCGTCTAGTCGGCGGCGCTTGCGAGAGCGAGCCATAGGAGAAGGTGTAGGAGCAGTAGCTTCAATGAAGTCGTCGTGCTTGAGCTGCATCAATTGCTTATGAAGTAGAAGATACCATTCTCCACGATCTTTTGGTACCAGCCTCTTGATCCGGCATGTTTCCTTGTGTGTGAGATACGCATTGACGAGTGCCATGTCCATGAAACCCATGAACAGTGACTTGTAATACTTCCTGAAACGGAAAGCCGTTTGGATTGAATAGGACTGCAGGCGAAGTTGATCATGTACATCAACTCCGCCCATCCAGCGTTGGTAATCAGTAACTAACTTTGGGCATTTGACGCAAGACGGCCCGACCATCTTGACGTTACGACGAATAGAGTCCTCTGCCATGACCGGACCCGTGGCCAGGTAGTGGACCGGCTTTCGGTCCCACCAGTGGCAAGCTATCATGGTCGGTATAGCAGTGGAGCGAGAGAACGCAAAAGTACCACGCTCAATCGCTCGAGGACGTGTTTTACGTTTCTCAATAACTTGCTTGTCGAACCCCAGTCTGTTGATCATGATCGTTCCCACCACGTAGATACCCATCGATAGAAGCTGAATAGCCAGTGGGATAGACGAGTAAAATCGATCGATCACTACCAATCGAAACCCTTGTGATCGATCTCCCAGAACGGCTTTCATGTTTCGAATAACTGCAGCAGCCCCCGTCTTGTCGTCGACTGCTTGCTGATCACCATCCTCGGTCTCACGCTTTCCGACGTACACCTCGAATCTATAGTAGTAAGTTACGACGTAATAAAATATCGTATTACAATTCAAGCCGTAAGTTACGACATAATTTTTAAACGAAACAAACTTACCGGTGGCAGTATGCACTCACAGAATCGCAAGCCATAAACAACTTGGTTCCGTATCGATGGGGCTTGTCGGGCATAAACATCCGCGTGGTGTTGCGCTTGGACGTGGCTGGTAGTACGCCTTCGTCAAACGAGAACTTACTACCGAGTGACCAGCCAGATCGAAACCGAGTTTGCAACGTGTCGACAACAGGCCGTAACTTCCACAATTTGTCTCGAATCCGTGGGGCTTCGTTGTTCACGACATGGAAGTCTCGAAGAATTGACGTGCAGCGGTTTCGAGCCATGACCATCTCTCGATCTGACTGCTCCAACGTATCCTCCGCTTCCGACTGGGGGTCACTGTCCGTGCCAAACATCGCCGATAAGGTGTTGGCCGACAGCGCGATGGATGTGTCTATCTGTGACGCCGTCACTGTAACGTCCACCGGCACGACCTCATCACTGCCCACCTCCCTCTCACTGTCGCCACTCTCTTCAGCAATAAGCCCAGTCTCGATTGCATAAGCCACCACAGCATCCTCCCCTAGACAAGTGATATAAATTAGACAAATGAAGCACATAACCATATACGAGCTTCGCACCAGTGAGCGACTTCCCGTCCGGCGACGTGTACGTCCACTCCTTCGCAAGTCCACCGGAAGGTCTCTTCGACGTCCATCCCACTGCACGTAGCTGCCGCCAGAGATGCTTGAAGTCGATGGCACGCACGTCCATCGTGCTGGCAACTGCTGATTGCTTCGTCCGCGTACTTGATCGAACTCTCGCCATAGTGGCAAGTTCTTGAATGAGACACCAGTGGCTCGAGTCGGCGCTCTCGGCCACTCATCATTCTGTTCGGTGCAGCACATCTACCCTTCCCCCACCCTTCTTTTACATTTGCCGAATCG